>NW_027104215.1:0-23549 GCF_902728285.1 Clytia hemisphaerica | reverse complement strand
GAGGAGGAAAGAGGAAACACACTTACGGGCATTTTAGATTTTCACTATCAACGAGACAAACTAAATAAAGTTTTTAAACCCCAAGCGGTACACTATATATATTGAGCACGAGGCTTTGATGGCCAAAATATCGAGAACAAGTAAAGAACATTTTGAATGAATTTGTACAGTCATCTAGTGCAAGCATTATTGATATTGGTCAATACAAAAAAATGAAGCAATAAAAAAATAATTTTTTTTGTTGGAATGTAAGCCTTTTGATGTTGTTATTTATGAGGAAGTATCACTGAACAATGATACAATTAATTAAAATCAGAAGGTCGATTCCACATTGGTGTACTAAATTATAGAAGAGAGCAATAAAGATAATCATTTTTATTTGATGACAAAGGGGACTACCCCATAATGAATATGTATTTTTTGAATGCTCCTATATATAAAGTAAAGAAAAAAAGAAAGAGAAATTGAGGCTGTCAGAGATAAAAAATGAAGATAACTCCTCAACTCTAATAAATGCTCAATCCATTCAAAAGCTCAAAATATTTCTTCTATTAATATCAAAAGATTGACTTTCACAATTGAGATTTTAAACACATTCCAATGATGACATACCTTTGAGGAAGCGGATTCTAGATTTGTGTTGGAGGACTCCAGACCAGTCTCATCAGTAAAAGCAACAAAAGACGCATTGGGGATTTCTGTCTCTAAAGAATAAAGTTTAAAGGGCTACATACACTACACAATATATTGTCAGGCAATATATTGATGATATATTGCTGAATGTCGACAATATATTGAAAAGGTGTTCGCAATATATTGTCAGCTCGATTTGCAATATTCCAACAATAAAGGGGATTGTTCACAGAAAGAAAATTCCTTTTTATAATAGAGTACCAGTTGTTTACTTCGTACATTACGGTCCGCAAACCATATTGTCGAATATTGTTCGTCAATATATTGTGTAGTCTAAGTAGCCCTTAAAAGTATCATCAAAGCATTATTATTGAAATAAAAATAGCAACATAATTTGGTGGTACATTTTGTTTCTCATGTGATGCTTGTTCCAACTGGAGCATAAATTCTAGAGGACCCCCTCTCTGGTAAACTTCTACAACAAAATCATAATGACGATATTCCTAGGACACTATAAAGCATGAATTTTTGTCTAGATTCATCATTATGGAGTCAATATTATCCTAGTACTTTTAGACAGTTGCTCAATTATTTTCATGACTATCTATTAAATAACAGACACAAAGGCAGGCAATTATTCAATTTTGGATCCTATAGAACAGATTACAGTCAAAGAATAAAAAATGCCTTGATAGGAAACAACCTGACAATTCAACTCCTGGTCCTGTTTAAAAGTGTATACACAATCTTTTACCTGGAATACTGCTATTGGTTTCAAATAGTTCATTAAGGTCAGTGGAAGATGGAACTAGTTCCTCCATCTCAGTATCTGCTGGATTGACCTTGCTTTTCTTCTTCGGTTTCTGCATTGCAGCCATTTTTGGGGAGATTTTTTTTTTATTGATTTCTTACTCAATTTCTGAAAAATAAATTGAAAAATGTTTGTTTCTTTCTATAAAGAAAAAGACTTACAAACATGGACAGGCCTACATTTGTAAATTACCATGAGTGGATTAACTTACAAACTTAACTTAAAAGTTTTTACTAAAAATTTGTGAACATTTAAAGCTCATGAAAATTCTACTTTTATGTCAAAACCCCTAGGAAAAAATTAGTCAAAAAAGGGGCCAACTGGCGAAAATAAATCCAGCAAAAATTTAAAATTACTTTTAAAAAAAATTGTTGCACAAAAGTTTGTCTACTTACGGTAATATTTGTTTTTAAAAACTTTATTCAAATTACTGAATTAGAGATAATAAATGCAGGTCACATGTCAAATAGACTACAGACTGAAAAAATATAGCAAGCTTGTAGCATATAATTCATAACACACATTTCTTTACATATATGCAGCCGAAATGTTATAAAAAGAAACTTGAAAAAAATGGGGCTTCGCGAGGCTAAGCTTTTATTTAGGGCAATGTTTTTGGTTTTTCTGTAAGCACATAAGATAGAGGATAAACCTACTGAAAAGGGGAAATTAGGGAAAAATTCTATCAAAAGTTATTGGCAAAGAAATTCACCTTTGAGGTGGAAATGATGGTTCTTCTTGCATAACTTTTTATTGCAGTACCCCTATCTTATCCCGGTTTGACAACCGATAGTCAAGTACATCACATCAGAAACATACGGGAATGTTTACACATGGACAAGATTAGTTTCCATCAAGCACCAGCAAGAACAAAAGTTGGATTTGGCTGAAAATGGCTGAAATTCGACCTTTAGTATATTTTTTTTGGTAAAAGCTATGGTAATTCTGTGTGGCTATATGAAAAGCTTATCTATTCCTTGTCAAAATACTTTTTATTTGAAATTGATTGCTTTACCAAACAAAAAGATATTAAAAAGTCTTGACAGGCAATTTTGTCATTTTTGTGTCATTTGCCAGCAATTACACAGTTAAAATAAATATGCCCGTGTGCAATTGCACGCTTATGATCCGCCCAGGTTGAGATTGCTTGAGCAGATTAGAGGGTCCTGATTTTTCAAAATTGGGTGAATACATGGTCAATCGGGCAAAAGTTTTTAACATGATCGTTTTCTATGATAAATTTTGAGTAAGATAGTCCAAGACTTTCCGATTTCAACAAAGCGACCAAAGCAAAAAGTTTTTTTAAATAATAGACTAGTTAAGTAAGGATGCATACAAGCTTAGCACCAATTCAAATTAAACATGTAATTGCAAATTCTACAATTTTGATAGCCGTGCAATTGTACGTTTAAATCTCTGAAGTTAAACGCACAATTAAAGGTTTTGTTTTTAAATAAAAGTGATAACGTTTGCTTTATACTCATCAATTTAATTTACAAGCTTTTTTAAACATTGGATTGACACGGATGTGGAGCAAGATTGGTCAGAAAGAGGAAAAGAAAATGCTTATATAAGCATAATATAACAATAGGTGGACACTGTCCTGATATAAAATATGTGTCTGATATGTAACGGGAACACTTATGTAAAAATAAAACCTTTAAGAGGATTTTCCAGACAGTCAATTACGACCGTCTGGGTAGAGAGCGCGAGCGCTCAATGTATTTTCTCACGTACTTCCAGAGGAAAACAAAAGTGAACGATATTCTTCAAAGGAAGAATTAGCCAAGGAGGTTGAAACGTTGGAAATAGCTCCTGGAAAGATGAAAAATTTATGACGAGGCGTTCTTTTAGCAAACCCCATAAACTCTAATTTTTGACAAAGTGCCCCAAAGAAGTATTCAAAAAAGACCTAGACACCTTCCTCACAGCTTTTCCGGACAAACCACTGCTTGCCCATTATTACACTCGTAGAGGGAAGCTGACTCCAACAGCCTCAAGGAAATGTTGAAGCGTCACATCAGCAGATCAAGCGGATTTTTTTTTTTTTGTAATACCGTAATATCTATTACAAAACAACCTATCGCCTGGCAATGTAACCTGTAGGAGGTTTTAAAAGCCAACAGGGAAATGTTATATGTTTGGTAACTATGTACATGTTTTTAAGGATATGAACAATAAAGATAGCTTTTTAACAGCTACAACTGATAGATAATGTTGGAAAAAAGACGTCATATGACGAAAAAACGAAAGAAAAAAAAATATATATGAATATGTTAAGTTTGAACATAAAGAACATAAAGAACACAATGAAAGTGTTAAGGTATAAATAAAAGTTTACTAGCTAGTCATCAGAGTTTTGAAGATTGCGTTTTAAATGTGTAGTAAAGGATTCAATGGAAAAGGTATCACGAGTGAGGTGACAGAAATTCTTCCAAAACTGCGGAGCATAGAAGGAGATTGGTAAATTAGCATTACAAAGATGAATATTAAAGAGACCATGATTGTCTGCGTGTCTAGTCCCATGCATATGGTCTGGTCGATTAAATAAGCAATGTAATGAGGTTGGGAGTGTTTTATCTTTGACATACGAGTAAATGAGTTTACAACATTGCATGATATATAGTTTGTTTGGATTTAGAGGTTTAAAGTCATCAATTCCATCAGGTTTATGTTTATTTATATTGTGTATTATTTTGTCGATTATATTAGATATAGGAGCTGTTCCCTTCGTTGAAGGTGACCCCCATGAAGACAGTCCATACTGAATTTGTGATTGAATGAAGCTGAAATTTAAAACACGGTTGATAGAGTTCGAAACCAAATAGCTTACCTTTCTTAACATACCAGAGGCTTTCTTAACTTTTCCTAAAACATAATTTACCTGCCCTGTCCATTCAAGTTTATTGTCAATCATCACAACAAGATATTTCACTGTATCCATTCTGACAATTTCAGTGTTTTCAAGCTTGATACTGAAATTGTCTTTCTTTTCCTCTGTAAACAAAAGGAAACAGGATTTAAGGATATTCAGAGAAAGCTTGTTATTGATCAGCCACCTACTGACACTTTCCATTTCCCTATTCATCAAGATTTCTAGTTCCATAAGATCACTGTGACGAGCCACCGGGCAAGTATCATCTGCAAATAGGGTATAGAGAAATGATTCTGTCGACTTGGGGATATCATTAATATATAGTAGAAACAAAAGGGGACCCAAAAGGGGACCCAGGACCGAGCCTTGAGGAACACCCCCCATATTTGATTTTGAGTGGAGTGGAAAGGTTGTCTCCAACACTGACACACTGGTACCTTGAATCTAGGTGACTCTCAAACCATTTCAACATTGGGCCTCTGATACCTGACCTCGATAACTTACCAAGGAGGATTTTGTGGTCCACTGTATCGAGTGGAGGCTAACATGCATAGCTAGGGTGCGCACTCGTCAGGATTTTTTGCGCGAAACGGGGAAGAATTTACAAAAATGAGCTTCAATGCATTAGTACTTACCTTTAAATCATCCAAATCTGTTCATTCCTTTTTTTAAATCAATCAGGAATTGTCAGGAAAACAAGTAAAAAAAACTGCATCCAGGTATCTATTTTCTTTCCAAAGATATTGATGTTTTTCGACGTCAAGGTGAAAACACGACTTAGCGCTGACCACGGCACCGAAAAATTCTCGACCCACATGGAAACAAATGGCTGTCCCTATTGAGCTGGTTCATCTTTTCAATTGCGGTTTTTTTAGTAAACCCAGGGTAAGATTAGGCTACAATCTATCATAATACGCTTTATTTGAAAATCTACAGGCCGTCTGGAATTTCGAAAAATAGAAGAAATTGCAATTTTTTAACAAGATTGTGGATTTTTTCATTCAAGCGCCATACACCATCTGAAAGCTGAGGATTTCAGCTTTCTAGTGGTGAAATTTGTTTTTAGCTATCATTTCCAGCTCATTAGCGATAAGCTAAAGTTTAACAGTCATCGGGCCGATTTTCAGACCGCAACGGCAAAACTCCCTACACCCCGCCACACGGAAGACTAGATTTCATCCGCCATTTTTGTTGCGATTTTGGTGCTTCCAAAAATTATTTCTTGCTGGCGTGGTGTAAGGAGCGATTCTTTGAAAAGGTGATTTTTGTGTGTTTTGAAAATGGAATAACTTTGGGAATACTTAACCAATTCTAATAAATGACCCCTCATTTTTCTCACAAAGGTAAGGACTTTCAAATAAAATTAGTTTGGTTTCTAAAAATTGAGGGGAAATTTTTGGCCTGTCCACCCTAGCATAGCCCTCAATAAACAGTGCGTCACAAACAGCGATATTTCGATTGCACGGAAGCGCTTCAAAACACCAGCTTTTTTGGAGTTTTGTCTTGTTTACCCAAACGCTTCAATCTCGCGTAGGCTTAGGGGTCAAGACTAGAACCCCCAATTTTCTGAAGTTTCGTTTTTTTTCGGTTGTGCTTCATTTTAAAAATAACGAAGATGAAAAGTTACCATCAATCCCGCGAGTAAAAGAAAGTATTCCGACTAGTCTACGAAAAGTGCGCTCGCACGGCAAATAGAATATCTCGCAAATTAATATATGCATAAAACTGACGAAATCCTTTCTTTTTTATGCTAGCTTAGGTGACGTCACCATCGATCCTGACTTGACAATGGAGAACTAAATTTGGCAATGCATAATTATTACGAGCGGCCGAGAAAGTTTGTGTGATGCAAAAATTGTGCGATAAACGAAGCCCACTGAAAATTGAAACTAGGAATTTATTTAATATTTCACTAATGAAGTATCAAACTTTTTGTTTTTTGTAATTATTATAAATTCATAATTTTCAAATACTATTTTTTGAAAGTCAAAGGACAATTAAAGTGAATTTAAGCTGATTGGGTGGATATTGGGCGGACGGGCTTTTTGCACGTTCCGAGATCGGAAAAATTAAACAAGAGTAAAAGACGGGGGCGTCTTAGTATGTAATATTAATTCATTATTTTTTTAATTTTTTTTTCGCGAATGAAAAATGAATTTTTGATTTTTGAATTAAGGAAATATAATATAATATATTATATTTGATTGTCAATGCCAAAAGATATTTCTTTACTTTATGAATAATCTGCTGTGTTGCTTCGCCACTTACCCCCGGATTGTTTTGGTAGGCACGTAAAATAAAAACACGTGTATATGTTGAAGGCCGACTGTGGACTGACCGAGAAATTGCAATTACATAAATTATTGTGGAAGTGAACGCTTTAGACGAATGTTTGGGAAATCAAAAAGACAACTTTTGTGAGAATGTTGAGTTTTGTTTATATGGCTGTTTGTGACGCAGATAAATGACCTGGCTGGTCATTAAAATACAAAGTTAAATCAAAACAAAAATAGTAGAGTAGAGCTGCGAGCGAGCGGAGCTGCGAGCGAGCGGAGCTGCGTAGTTGTATTTTAATGACCAGCCAGGTCATTTATTTGAGGGCTATGCATGTTAGCCTCCACTGATGCAAGTTACATGTTTTTTTTTTATAAGCAAGTGTCTGCCCCTACATCAGGCTCGCATTATGCTTAGCATTCTATTGTTCTCAAACAATAGAGCCATTGTTTAGGTACCAAAAACTGAGCCTGCATATGCTTATAAACGTTATGCTTATAAAAGGAAAAACATGTACCCGATCCCACGGTATGCAAAAGTCCCATGGCCCATGCCATCATGTTTCGACCAATCGTCCCAAGTTAGAGCAGTTGACGGTAGGTGGGTCCAGCTTTTCTGATAAAAGATAGATTTATATCAAAGGGAAAGTCGAAACTCTTTACATACCTTAAACCAATTATAACATGAATTATTTTGCTGTGATTACTCCTTCTAAAAATCATTCAGCCACTAAAATTTCTTAGCAACGTGAGAATCTGTGAGAATGATAAAAAATCCGACTTTTTTTTTTTTTGCAAAATCAAAACAAATACTATGTATATTGCCGAACGCGATGAGCATAAACTGCACTTTCATAATAAAGAGTTCTGCTAATTAGCTTAAGTAGTTGATATTTCGTGCTTTCGTGTTTCTGTGACATGAAGATTTTCGAAGGTCAAAATGGCGGATACTCCAAATTCGATTTCTGAGATTCCTCAAGATGTTTTACAAGATTTGTGCAGGTAATTTGGCTTTTCTACTATTTTTTTTTTCGTTTTTTGAATACTTATGTTTATGATAAGTTTTTAATCATTAATGGAATTTATTTCATCACTAAATTGCTTCCATTTTAGTCGTTTTTTGATCAACATTCCTGACAATGAAAAAAATGACATGGTCCGTATATGTTTTCAAATCGAGCAGGCTCATTGGTATTACATAGATTTCTGTCGTCAAGAGGATCCAGATCTACCACCTTGTGGTATGAAACCTTTCATGAACATGAGTATCCTTTCAGAATTATTTCTATTGGTATAAAGCTTCACAGTAGGGAGGTCGGGCCTTACCACGTGCGTTTGGTTTGGGAACTCGAAACACGGACGCGAACTACCCATGTCTAAACTTTTCAATATATCTCCAGAACTAACAGATTTTTTGAAATTCTGTAAAAAGGTCTAAGTTCCTGAATAGTTTTACTATGTTCTGTGAAAAAATCATAACCATCAGTCAAATACCGTGAGAGGTCCTAAAGCCGACAGCCCAGCCTAAAGCTGATGGGGTCTTTCAAAGATACAAACTAAAATAAAAACAAACCTTTCGCTGTGACGCAACGAAGATACCAAAGTGTCAACTAAACTGAGAGATTTGATACATTGAATCAATTGAACCAAATAACAATAATTGCTTCTTATAACAAAACATATTTTTTTATTGCAATATGCACAACGTCATAAATGACAACAGTAGTAACAGCATCATAAAAAGTAACGAGATGTTTTGATTTTCTAAAGCACGCGAAAATATAAAAGAGGTCTGTGTACGAGCGTGCTCATTTTGAAACGTTACGTAATCAAGCCTGGTTTCTATTACTTTACACTGGCACTTGGCTTGATTGCGGGGCTGGGACTTTGTGTAAGGATACATATAGACGACGTATATTACATTATATTATATATTACATGATAAGAATACAAATAGACAACGTATATTACAATTATTATGTATTACATGACACCTTGCTCCTATTCTAGTAAAGATAATATATGTCGTCAAAGAGTACACTTAAATGAAGAGCTGTCCGATTGCGGGCCTTCCGTAAATAAACATCCGGACTTATAGGTGGTAAAAAGGGCGTTGATAGTTGCCGCCTCATTGATTCGATGTTTGTTATTCAAATTAGTGCTACCACATCCGCCCTTTTTTCAACTTCGCGCCATTTTTACAATTTAGTCTGTTTGTTTCTTAATGGAAACCAGTCCAAGTTGTTTCGTATTTTTCCCGCACAAGTCACTTTTATTACAAAACTGTTATCGTTTTAAACATGAGCAACTAATCCAGAATAAAAGGTAATTATTTTTACAACTCGCAATTTTTAATTACATTAATTGACATCTTGACATTACAGCTATCTTGTTAGATGTTTTGTTTCGAGAGTTCTAGCAATAGTTTATCGTTCAACTTGGAGAGGGAATGTTTGTAAACATAGAATTTTTTTTCATAACAGTTATTTGGGGGGTCGGAATTAGGCTGGGCTGTCGGCTTTAGGACCTCTCACGGTACTCGTTCGTCTATTCAAGATTGAAGACAAAAATTTGCGAAGAAAAATAAACCTTGAGCACAAAAAATGCTTTTTTAAACACTTTTTTCCACCAAAAAACAAATAACTTTTACAGACTCACCTTCCCCAAGCATTGAAGAAGCCTCTACTAATTAAAGTAAATGAGATAAGATAAGATAAAACCTTAAAATCAACCACAATTTACAACCTTTTGTCCAAAGCAAAAGACGTGCTTTTCTTGCCGCCATTTTGTTTTAGAATGAGAATTCTAGAGAATTCCATTCGGTTCCAGCTCCCGCGGTCTTTTTTCATCCAATCAGATCGCGCGATTTCACTTTCTCTTTCCCTAGTCCAATAAGACTGCGGGATTTGAGTCATGTGACATCTCTATTAAAAAACCTGCGCGAATTAAAATAGAAATACAGGGGGTCACACTACTGGCTACAGGAACTGAAAGCAAGCAATTAAGGCCAATATTTTTGGTTTTTCTGAAGGACAAAAAGGTATAGGAAGCTTTACTGAAAGAGGGATAAGGCTGGGACAATCTATTTAAAAGATATGCACAAAAAAAGGCACTTTTTGGGGTGATAATTAAGATTTTACTTAGAAACTTTAATTCTCTTACCCACGTCTCGGCCCCCCTGATATGAGCAAGGGAACCATGTTGGCCACACTACTGAAAATTTCAGATCAAAACAAACAAGGAATTAATTCCTGTAACTCGAAGAAAATCGGAAAAAGCGGGTTTTTGACTGTTTCTGATCCTAAAGTGCTATTTTTTGGTAAAAGCTATGCAATTTATGTTTGGATTTCTAGAAAGCTTACCCATTCATTGTCAATACATTTTTATTTGAAAGTAATCTCTTCATGGAATAAAAAGATATAGTCAAATCTTGTAGGGTCATTTTTCAAAAAAATTTCGCCAAATTCGATTTTCGCATTTCGCCATTTTACCCTACGCAAACGTACGTGCACCGGACTTAACGTACACCGAACATGCGAAAGTCCGGTGTGAAATGAGAATTTTTTTTACCACCGGACAATCTCTACACCGGACTTAAGGAAGTCGGATGTCCGGTGTCAGAGAAGGATATTTTTTTCCACCGGACAATCAAAACCATGTCCGGTGCGTCCCCCGGTGTTTCTTAATTTTTTGTTTCATAAATGTCTGGCGTCCAAAATTCCCTGTATGAAACACCGGACTGACACTGGACTTATTGTGTCCGGTGTAGCAAAAGGATACTTTTTGCCACCGGACAAATACACCGGACAGTCCGGTGCGTCAGCAGGGTCCTTAAAACAGTGAGGCTGGAACTTCGATTTTTGAGGATTACGATTTTACCAGCTTTTTAGCGATTTTTGCCTCGATAACCCAAATCTCGCAACCTCTTTACCTTAAGGAAGATCGAAATTAGAGTTTTTCAGCGTTCCGAAAAAAACGCATAGCAGAAATTTTTTCATCTTCACAGGATCGATTCTCAACAACAAAATACATCTTTTGGTCTTTGGGTTCATTTCTGACGTTTTTCCTTCAAAGAATATCGATCACTTTCCTTTTCCCCTTGAAAGCGCGAGAAAAAAATGATTAGCTCGCGTTCTCACGCAATCTTGCACTGAGGGTGCTACTTAGTTTCCGCCCTATTTTGCGCCCACGATAGAATAGTCCAAACACGGGGGTATTCCAAATGATAAACTTTGTCGTTCTGTAAGTGTTTTCTTTCTGAGAGATACAAATAGTATATTGAATATTATTAACTTATTTATTTAAGTATTTTTGAGCGCAAATTTAAATATATGGTTAAATAAAAAACAAATGATGGCAGTTCTGTTTAATCCTCAAACTCCCGGGAAGAGTTTTTTTGCCGACTTAGCTATTTGCAAATCTCGGAATAGAGCTCCCATAGGAATTCCGATACATAACCCGATTGGTTAATTTCGGAACGGCTTCAGGAAAGTCATAATGGCAGATAATTTTAAAAGTTTCTGAGGAAATGTATGTAATTTATCGATGTTGATGGCTTGTTGACTCTTTAAAGAAAAAAGATAACAGGTATAGCTTTTTCTAATCCTGGAATATCGAGGTTCCAGCTACACTGTAAAAGACAGAGGAGGCCCTGACTGAACACGACCAGACTGTGTCAATCGAACGAATCGAACGCCGAATCAATCGAACGCAATTGAACGCTATCGAATAATTGCAATTCGATTTTCGAACGCTATCGAATCGCAATCGAATATTACCCAGGATTTGCTGTTCAATCAGTTAGTCACACTAGGAAATTAAGCTTTCAGAAAAAACAACATCAGTCATCTACAGGATGTATTTCAACAACAAGGATGAGAGTTACCTGAATCAAGTTCAAGATCCCAAGACAATCAATTAAAACTTGCAAACTTAAAATGAGACAAAATTACCGATTGCGAACGTGCAGCAGCCAAATATCAACCAACCAAATTTTGTCATTCAATTCCCGAGACAGCGCTTCGATTTTTAAGGCCTTGTTTATACGCTAAAGTAAAAATAATTCCGCACATGTAAATGGGTCATTGTTTGAGGTCCGGCAAAATTTCCGGGAAAAAGCCTATCCGGCGGTGCGCGGATCTAGGTGGGTTCCGCCTCCCCCGTAGATCTTTTTCTTGGGAAGTTGCTCTTCAAATTAGTTTTCAAGGTTGGCTTGGCTTAAATTTTTTCATCTATGGCTTAAATTTTAGGCAATTTCTCAAAGTTTTTGAAAATGTTATTTTCATTAAAAAGCGCCGGGTTATTTTTTCATGAATCCCTTTAGAAGTTTTGCGGCGCATTTTTTTGCTTGAGAGTCAAGTAAACGATATAGCCCTTTCGCAGCATTAATCTTTGATATGCATTTTGGCGGGAAGCTAGTGTGACTAACTGTCAATTGCTTCGATTACGTTCGATTGTATTCGATTACGTTCGATTGATTCAATTGTATTAGATTTTATTCGGTTTGGTATGGTACTTAAGCGCTCGGCCGCCCACGCTAAAATCGCAATCAAACTCATCGAACATAATCGTAATCGAACGAAATCGAAGATTAATCCAATGTAATTGACAATCAATCGAACCAATTGAACATAGTCAACTACTGTATCAATCGAACCAATCTAACCTTACTCGAACACAATCGAACACAATCGAATATTACCCAGGCAGTTAGTCACACTAGGAAATCTAGCTTTCAGAAAAAACAGCATCAGTCATCTACAGGATGTATTTGCACAACAAGGATGAGAGTTACCTGAATCAAGTTCGCAAGACAATTAATTAAAACTTGAAAGTTTGAAACAAAATAAACGTGCAGCAGCCAAATATCAACCAACCAAATTTTGTCATTCAATTCCCGAGACAGCGCTTCGATTTTTAAGGCCTTGTTTATACGCTAAAGTAAAAATAATTGCGAACATGTAAATGGGTCATTGTTTGAGGTCCGGCAAAATTTCCGGGAAATAGCCTATCCGGCGGTGCGCGGATCTAGGTGCGTTCCGCCTCCCCCGTAGATCTTTTTCTTGTGAAGTTGATCTTCAAATTAGTTTTCAAGGTTGGCTTGGCTCAAATTACTTCATCTATGGCTCAAATTTTAGGCAATTTCTCAAAGTTTTTGAAAATGTTAATCTCATTAAAAAGCGCCGGGTTATTTTTTCATGAATCTCTTTAAAAGTTTTGCGGTGCATGTTTTTGCTCGAGAGTCAAGTAAACGATATAGCGCTTTCGCAGCATTAATCTTTGATATGAATTTTGACGGGACGCTAGTGTGACTAACTGCCAGGAATCGGCCGTTCGATTGAGATTCGATTACGTTTGACAATCAAATAGCAATTATTCGATCGCGTTCGATTACGTTCGATTGGTTCGATTGCGATTTTTGTTCGAAGTTGTTCGATTGACACCGTCGTCTGGGACACGACCCACTGATTGAAAGCATACATTGAAGGTAAAGTGTGGAGGCCTTCAATGCAGTATTCGAGTTCGAGCTCAATTGAGAAAAAGGAAATATCACCGGTACAAATCAAAAACGAAGTATCACAAAGAAAGTACTGTAGTACCTTTAGTTTGAATATAGTTTCGATGTCAAGTTCCTCCGCCATCTTTGCTTGTGTGCATCCGTGTCGCGTGTGGGACTTCCTAAATTAACATCGATGTAAGGGACGGGCGGGTTAGATTAGGGCGTAAAACTTCTTTAAACTGCTGAATCAGCTAGAAAATACCTCATTATGTACTTTTCAAGCAAGCTAGATATTACGAACCGGCAGATCAGGTCAGCTCAACACGTAACGTCGTTTGATCAAGTAACGTTCATACTTATTTCTTACCTTCCTTAGTTCGGGGCTACTACTAAAATGAGGGAACGTACACTTAACAGTGCTGCACTGGTTCATAAGTAAGTGAATCCTGACTCGTGCTCTTCCTGGCTCGTCACCAACCACCGATTTACCTGAACCTGCCAACGCTGTGCTGTGCTGTGCCCACACTGCTATGAGACGGAGATAAGTATTCTAGTTTTTAAAGCCAATCCATACATATTTTAAGCTGTGTGTTGATCTTGCAAAATATACATTTGATTCAACAAAATACTATAAACTTGCGAGCAAAGCGAGCGCAAAATTGAGGCTGGGATTTACAATCCAGGGGATGTCAATCGAAAAATTCGATTACCGTATCAATCGAACTTAATCGAAGCCAATCGAATGATTGATTTTCGATTAGCCGAATTGATCGAACGCCAATCGAATTTCACATATTTTTTTTGATTGGATTCGATTACCGTTCGATTGGTGTTCGATTGACGTTCGATTAGTTTCGATTAACGTTCGATCAACTTCGATTAACGTTCGATTGGCATTCGATTAATTCGATTTATGTTCGATTGGCATTCGATTGATTCCATCTATGTTCGATTGGCCTTCGATCAAATTTTGTTCAGGTTTTTTTGTAATTTCGATTTTCGCGGTTCAAAAAAATTTCCTAGAAATCTTGAATTTTCCGACCCTTTAGAGAGACTGATATGAATTTTTGAGATTTTTTCTACCATCTTAGCTAGAGAGACTTTGAAAGGTGAAAAATACCGACCCTTACCGCCGTAGGACGGTGGATCGGATAGAATTGGAAGTTTCTTCTACGAGGAACAATCTTCAATCGAATACAAGAAAATCGAGTCACTCGTTTCGGGGTGAAGTGGATAGAATTTGACGAGGCGCCATTCGGAACATAAACAAACACTCTATATATTTTGTGGTGGAGCAATACCATTTTTCAAAAATTACGTTTTGCCGAAGTTATCAAATTTGAATTCATGCAATTCTCACAAAGTAATTATTCATTAGATGGAGCGTCATAAAAATGTAATACCTAAGGGATATATATTTGGGTAGTACGTTTAGTATCATTGATAATAAAATTTTGATTAGTGTGCGCTATGAAAAGTGTTGATTGAATACACCTTTTCGACCTTATGCGCCAATTGCCTGCCGCGCGGGCATTTTTATCCCACTAAAACCGTCCCAGTCCTTTTTTCGCACCTATAAACAATAGAAAAAATGTGTCAAAAAAGGACTAGGACGGTTTTAGTGGGATAAAGCGGACAAAAAAATGCCCGCGCGGCAATTGGCGGCTACAGTCGAAAAGGTGTATGCACGATAGAAAGTGCAATGTAAGAAAATGAAACGTCTCTGAAAGGTCTGACTAGATTAGCTAAATCCAAGTTTGTTTTTTTATCTAACGCTTGCGTTTCGTTCCAGAGAAAATGAAAAGGGAGAAGTAAATAAATGATTAAAAAAGAAGAGCACTTACGAAAATATCAAATTTTCATCGAAGCATCGATCGATAGAGTCATCAAACACATGTATGATATATGTTCGTTATTTTCCGCGGTTACGATAGATAGCATTGAATCTAAAAGCAGAAAATTATCACACCCAGCAGGTGCGTATTTCTTTTTTACCTCAGAAGAGTCTAACACACCCACACCCACACCCCTGTTTCACAGGCCATGTTAGGTTGATAGAAATTGCGCTCGAAAAAAACCAGTGTTCATATCCCGTTGTTTACGGACATTTTAAATGAACACTGTTTTGACGTTTAGCGTCCATTGAATACCCCTGTCTCAAGTATCATTTGACCGCTACAAATGCCCCGTGAAAAGCTAACTTTTTCTACTTTCGCAGTGATACTGGGTGTGATAGCTGAGTCGATAAAAATTTTTGTTTTCTTCTTATTTCAGGTACTGAACAATCTCAGATACTTCAGAGACGGGAGAAGCTTATCAATAACGCTCTGGTTGGCTCTAAGATTTTTTTGACAAAATGATAAGAAAACGTACGATACACCCCTGTTTCAGTGACCCGGTCAAGGATCCGTGCCGATAAAAACCGGTGAAAAAAATACAAAAAATTACCTAACACTGACACGTTCACTGCCAAGCCACTTTAAGAATTTTGACCTAATTGAATTTCATCGAACGTTTGACTTTCAGAGGCTCCAGCCGCCTTAGTTCTGCTTTAAGTGCCAACAAATTGCCTACCGATCGACGCAGAATTTGAGGAAGATTCCAAAAATGCAAAAACGAAGCAAAAAAAGTATTTGCTTTAAAGGTTATGGCCCTTTAGAGTACTGTCGGTATTTTGACATACTTATACTACAACTAGGTCAACCCAGTCAAAATTGAAAAAAAAAAAAAAAATGAATTCTAGGAATAATGCTTAATAAAAGTGAATTTTCCCGTACTACAGACTCGGTGTGTGTGAAGTTTTACTTTTTCATAACTTCTCCGATGGTCGATTTCAAATTTTCACTGAGTTACTGAGACAGGGGTATTATGGTGGCACTTAAAGAATTCAGAACCAGCGTGGACTCGCCATGAACACAAAGACAGGAGACAGTATTAATTCTATATGGTATTCAATGCTCAGATGCATAGTATACTCGTAGTTGGCAGCAAACTTTTTAAGCTCCTTATTTGGAAAATATGTACTTTTTAATTCTTTTCTTAGCGAAAGAAAATACTTTATAACATTGTCTCTCTCAGTGCCCGGTGAGAACTGTTATACCCTTTGGAAAAATGAAGGATAAAAAAACGGTAAGGAATATAGAAAATAAAGTTTCTCGGGTTCTTAGATATCTGGGGCATATTTTCTCACCGGGCCGATTATTTATTGCCAATTGTTCCACTAGGTAGGGGCTCCACCGTGTCATACTTTCTTGCCCCTTTTTCCAATTTCCGCTTGCAGAAATAGTTGCACCCCTGTCTCAGAGATGATTTAAGCCAGGGAATGCGAGACCTCCGAGATAATGAACAGCATATGAGCGAACGGGAAATTATGTCTTGCTTCATACTGTACCCTGTCTCATTGTCAAGCCTTTAGAAATAATCCCTTTCGTCAAAGACATTTCTTAGGAAGGACGAGAAACCGCGGCGTCCGTTACTTTAATAAATGTTCTTATCTTGTTGTAAAGTGTTTGTAGTCTTACCCGTCCCACTATTTTCTTCTGGAAAATAATACATAACACATAAACTCCTAAATTATCACTATACAAAATATTCACATGAACAATGAGTGACTATTAACATTTGACCATTTATTCCTAGCTACTCTGAATGAACACTAACAAGCCTCTTGGGATAGTGTGGCAGTAATTAAAAATGACAAGATGACGGCATTTGATATTTTTTAATTAATCAATAATTAACTCCTTTCCATTTCTCGGTTCCGTATCACTTAACAACGCCTTCAACTTGGGGCGCAAATTGGTGATTCGCGTTTTAACGCGAACAATTTTCCGCCCTAACTTTAGAATGAAAATACGAAGAATAGACATTGTTTTTCGTTTAGTGAACCAAAGATTGTATACAACTGGCTTTCGTAGAACACAATGCCAAAGGAATCTCCAATCACGGTCACTTCATTATTTCTTATTCGGCATTTCAAAAAAGGGTCCGAAAATCAGAAGGTTTTTTTCTTCAATTTCCGAAGAACATGTTCCAAATCTTCGAAGCCATATTTTTCCGATAGCTTGATCGATCAGTGAACGGGATCTGAAAACAGAATGGAAAAAGACACCGTCAGTGAAGTATGAGAGGCGATTAAACAAATTTTCCGATTCATCTCGGGTATCCGATTCACCCCGTCCTACGGTACCGTCCGCACATACCCATCACCCATTTTTGCCTAAGTACCCCCCCCCCCAGGAATTAAGCAAACATTCTTCCGCTAACTTCTTTTGGCGGGTAGGGAATTTCATGGTGGTGTTACAAAAAATCTTCCAAATTTAGCCTCGCAAAATTTAAACTTTTTAAAGTAAAATCGAAGTTGATCGAACGTCAATCGAAGTTGATCGAACGTTAATCGAAGTTGATCGAACGTTAATCGAAGTTGATCGAAGGTTAATCGAAGTTGATCGAACGTTAATCGAAGTTGATCGAACGTTAATCGAAGCTCGTCGAACTCAATCGAAACCAATCGAATTTCACATGTTTTTCGGTTTCGATTAGAATTCGATTGGCGTTCGATCAATTCGGCTAATCGAAAATCAATCATTCGATTGGATTCGAGTAAATTCGATTAATTCGATTGGTTCGATTGGCAATCGAACGTTCGATTGACATCCCCTGGTACAATGGAGGTTTTAGCTTAGGAGCCCCCTATAGACAGGCAGCTGAGGTCACAAAACAAGCCGTATATGTATAAAAGTTGCGAAGCGTTCCAGAGCCTCTTCGATTCGCAAGTTGCAAGCAAATACAACGACGCGGCATTTGTGCAGTTTTCCTCTACATTTGCTGCAGTCTTTCCGAATATCATTTGCAAATTTTTTATAGTCCCTCTCTCTCGAGTGACTTAGGGCAAGTCTCAAAAACCTAACAGTTTACCCTAAGTTTTCGCTACCAATAGCAGCCAGATTCAGAGATCCACTTAGGGCTCTAAAGTACCTCTATACCTTAAGGTTTCAGGATCCGGTGTTACGTAATTAAATATTTACCTAAAAATTAATTATTAAAGAAATTGTAATCATGACGTCATAATCTGATCGAATTTGGTGACGTCCTGAATCGTATAATCGCTATAACATAAAAAATTCATGTCAAATCTATCCCAAATTTGAACCAAAGATGCATGTAACTGAAATGTAACTTTTTGAAAAAAAAAATTCGCCTTTGCGTCCGCCATATTGAATTGTATGCAAAAATACAGGAACGAAAATGCCATGGTTGGATTTAGTTGGAATGTATGCAAAACATATGCAAGTTTACACAAAGATTAAAAAGACAACAAAGCATCTTATAAATAAATATTATAATCATTAGAACAATAAAAGATGGAATTTCTTAATCCAAAAGGAAATATTTACAGAACAACAAAAGCCTTTTAGGAATTTGTTCTTAAAGACATTGCATATTCTGTTTTCATACCATTAAGAAATTCCACGAAGACGGAGTACACACATCAAACTTTCAAAACACGCAAACTGAAAGCAGTAAATTATGACGTCACACTTTATCAATGTTTTGATTTGATCATTTGGCGGCTCTATTCCCAGGAGAATAATTTGCCGTCAGCCGAATAAGGATTGTTTTTTACCTTCGCGGGTGATTTTTCAGTTTGAGATTCTGTCTAATGTTATGGTCTTTTGAAGTGCTTGTTCTAAGTGATGAGTGAATATAATTGTTTTTAGTTTTCAAGAGAAGCAAATTTAATCTTTCTTCTACAAGATTACACTTTAATATAATGCCAATTATGCATGTAAGTTTTTATTTAATACTTTCTTTTTGCATATGTTTTGCATACTTTCTAAGGGAATTTCACCACGGCAATTCGGCAACCATAATTTTTGCATACAATTCAATATGGCGGACGCAAAGGCGAAAAGGTCTATCTCAAACCACTTTTAATTAAAAATATACAACCTAAATATCTAGAAACCATCAACCGGAGTTGTTGAAATTACTTAACGGACGTGTCCGGTAATATTTTAGTACCTGATGACGTCATGCTCATGCGTGCCCATAGGCTAACTGAAAAAAAATTGAGAACCAACATAGACATATTATATACCGATCGAAGCGTTTTTTAAAGTAGATTATAAAAATGGTCAGCAACCATATCTGAAAATTTTGCTATAAAAAGTTAGAATGCTTTTCCTTTATGTCCGTAACGTCAATTTTACCTGTCCGAGACGAAAAAAAATCAAAAATTAAAACTTATCAAAATTGAAATCTAAGACCGCCATTCGAAAGCTCTCAAAAATCGATATAGAAGACTTTTTTAAGTGGATATATATGATTTCTCAACCTAACTCGAGAAAATCGATCCTAAAGAAAGTGTAAATATGACGTCATGAAAACTTCGGAAGCTTTTAACTTTTTATTATCAAATTTTCAGAAATAGTTACCGTAGGATCATCTAATCTCGACATACGTCTTGCAATCTCGACACTGGATCTGTAAAATAATCAAAACAAACCTTGAATGAAATTCTTGGTATCATTCTTATCGAACAAGTTTATCCATCAAACTAGAAGTTCAGTAAACATTGCAATCCTTTCAATTAAAAAAACAGCCAAATTATAAGCAGTTTTACACAACAAACGAAACGCATGCAAACTTCCTCGTAACTTTCTCGTGTCCATCATTAAAATTTTACAACTTTATTACGCTTCAAGTCACGTGATAAAAATAATTTGCGCGCTTAGTCGACCTGGTTTCCATTTCCTTATTATTTATTGCAAGCACACGCTCTCGGCGCTAGGAGGCTGCGTTAAACTTCTAGGCGCCGCACCTAGCACACCCGGTCCCTTTTCTAATTCATAAGGAAACCGGGTTCTTTTAATTATTTTCGGTTCACGGTAAAAAGGTCTAATAATAAATTGGCCTAATTGGACTTGAGTCCCGAGTGGGATTCGACTTTTCAGACAAAGGATTTTCGTCGATTTTGTACTTAACCATAAATCATTCATGTCTATACCTTTTTGGGTTTTCTTTGGAATTGATTCTCTTCCTCTTCTCTCCGTTATAATGCGTTTAAAATAAGTCCATTCTAATTTGCCGGAACCTGATTTCAACGTCATTGTAACACGCCCGGAAAAGTACTATACCGATTTGAATTTTTGGAAATGATTGTCCGTGTTTGTAATACTCTCGGGTACCTAATAGACGCCCCCCCCATTGATTAACGTATTTTTCAAGGAAGGCAGAGTATTATATGGGAGAGTAAATACATAGTGTATTTCGCCGTCTTCAGAAATATTCGAAAACGTTTTTTTTTAAAGAAGGCGGAATACTATGTTAGGGCAGAAGTCCATAGTAGTGTATTCCGACTTCTTTAGAAACATTCAAAAGGGTATTTATTTAAAGAAGGCGAAACTATGTTAGGGCAGTAAGTCCAAAGTAGTGTATTCTGCCTTCTTTAGAAACATTCGAAGCAGTATTTTTTAAAAGAAGGCGGAATACTATGTTAGGGCAGTAAGTCCATAGTAGTGTATTCTGCCTTCTTTAGAAACATTCGAAGGGGTATTTTTTTAAAGAAGGCGGAATACTATGTTAGGGCAGTAAGTCCATAGTAGTGTATTCTGCCTTCTTTAGAAACATTTGAAAGCCTATTTTTTTAAAGAAGGCGGAATACTATGTTAGGGCCGTAAGTTCATAGTATAGTAGTGTATTCTGCCTTCTTTAGAAACATTTGAAGGGGTATTTTTTTTAAAGAAGGCGGAATACTATGTTAGGGCAATAAGTTCATAGTATAGTAGTGTATTCTGCCTTCTTTAGAAACATTCGAAAGCCTATTTTTTTAAAGAAGGCGGAATACTATGTTAGGGCAGTAAGTCCATAGTAGTGTATTCTGCCTTCTTTAGAAACATTCGAAAGCCTATTTTTTAAAGAAGGCGGAATACTATGTTAGGGCCGTAAGTTCATAGTATAGTAGTGTATTTTGCCTTCTTTAGAAACATTCGAAAGCCTATTTTTTTAAAGAAGGCGGAATACTATGTTAGGGCAATAAGTTCATAGTATAGTAGTGTATTCTGCCTTCTTTAGAAACATTTGAAGCGGTATTTTTTTAAAGAAGGCGGAATACTATGTTAGGGCAGTAAGTCCATAGTAGTGTATTCCGCCTTCTTTAGAAACATTCGAAGGGGTATTTTTTTAAAGAAAGCAGAATTCTATGTTAGGGCAATAAGTTCATACTGCCTTCTTTAGAAACATTCGAAAGCCTATTTTTTTTAAAAAGGCGGAATACTATGTTAAGGCAGTAAGTTCATAGTAGTGTATTCCGCCTTCTTTAGAAACATTCGAAGGGATATTTTTTTAAAGAAGGCATAGAATACTATGTTAGGGCAGAAAGTCCAAAGTAGTGTATTCCGCCTTCTTTAGAAACATTCGAAAGTGTATTTTTTTAAAGAAGGCGGAATACACTGTTTGGACTTTTTGTTTCAATATAGTATTTCGCCTACTTTAGAAATTTTGAAATAAGGAAAATCAGGACTAAAAATTTCTCGTTGCTATATATATTTTTACTTGAGTCCCGAATTCAACCTTTTCGTAGACCAATTCGGGACCGTCCTGAATCAAACCTTTATATAGACAGATTCGGGACCGTCCCGAAATTTACATTTTCAAAACAAGCTATAATTAGCCCGTATAAATAAAGATTTGCCCCACACTTCCCTGATTTTCAAATTCAAGCCACCGTATCCATCTTTTCAGTGACTCAGATAGTAAATATGTATTATGTCAGGGGGGGTGAAGCAGTTAGTACAAGACATCATGCCTACTAACTGCTTTCTCGGAAGAAGTTAGTAACACCACCACCTTGGTACACTTAGTACAGTTAGTACTAACTGAATTTAGCCTTGAAAAAGGCTTTTGACCTTCATAAATTCAATAAAATCAAATAAAATCAAATTTAATATCTTAAAAATGATTCAATATCCATAGCTTTCAATAGGAAAAAACAACATTTTAGAAAATCAAATTTCTATTGCAACCAGCAAATTGTTTTTAAGATTTTAAAAAAAAATTTCGAAAATTTGAAAAAAAAATCTACTTCCCAAAAAATTTTTTTGGTAAAATATGGTCTTTTTTTTTAATTTTCTCACAAAATCCTATTTTTTACACAATTAGTACCAAAATTTGGCAAATTTTTAGCAGGGGACCACCCTTTTTTGCAGTTAGTACATCTGAGTACTAAGTGATTTTATCCAATTCATATGGCACACCACCACGGTACTAACCGGCATGATGTCTTGTACTAACTGCTTCACCCCCCCTGATTATGTATACTTTTACTTGAGTCCCGAATCCAATATGTTCTTAAGGTAAATCGGGACTAAAAGTTTCTCGTTACTATATATACTTTTACTTGAGTCCCGAATCCAACCTTTTTGTAGGCCAATTCGGGACTGTCCCGAATGCAACATTTTCGTAGGCCGATTCGGGGCCGTCCCGAAAAGTATAATTTAAAAAAGTGTTATAATTAGCCCGTATAAATAAAGATCTGCCCCACACTTCCCTGATTTTCAAATTCAAGCCGCCATATCCATCTTTTCAGTGACTCAGATATTAAATATGTATTATATATACTTTTACTTGAGTCCCGAATCCAATATGTTCGTAAGGTAAATCGGGACTAAAAGTTTCTCGTTACTATATATACTTTTACTTTAGTCCAGAATTCAACCATTTCATAGGCGAAATCGGGAATTTTAATTGAGTCCCGAATCCAAACATTTCGTACGCAAAATCGGGACTCAAGTAAAAGTATATAGTATAAATCAAACCATCGATCAATTTTTTTTTCTTCAGCAATTTCGACTTTACCACGACGTTCTAGATCGGGACAGTCCCGAGCGGGACTCAAGTTAAATCTCGCGTGCAAAATGTTGTTGTGATTTGGGCATCTTCGTTGAAAGCATGCTAATTAGTTTTTTATTGATTACTACATCGTTAAAGTGTTCTTTTCAAATATAAGTAATAACAGTTCACATTTCTCATATTATATTAACAATCTGTGACGTGGATAGAGAGAGAGAACAATTTAGTGATTGATTGATAACTTTGGTATGTATTTGTTTATGTTTGATTTTTTATTTCGAAGACCAGCCTACAGCTATGTCGAGATTGCAAGACGTATGTCGATATTAAACGACTCTACAGTACTGACCTTTTTCTTAATCTAAGTCAAAAAACGCGTCGATTGGTATATAATATGTCTATGCTTTTTTTCATAAAAATTTTCATTTTGCTTGTGACGTCATCAAATACGAAAATATTTTCGGACGCGTCCGGTAATTATTTTCAAACTGTCCGGTTGATGATTTTGTGTTCAGAGAGGTTGTATCTATTGAAACAACTGTTTAAAGTTTGCTCGCAAACTTTGTAGCTAATGCACTTTTTTATGTGACCTCAGCTGCCTGACTA
>NW_027104214.1:0-1799 GCF_902728285.1 Clytia hemisphaerica | reverse complement strand
ACGGTGGCCGAGAAGGGACATTAAAAATAAAAAAACAAAATACAAAATAAAAAAACAAAATACAAAATAAAAATTTAAAATACAAAATTAAAAATTAAAAATTCAAATACAAAATAAAGAATTCAAATACAAAATAAAAAAAGTTTGATATTCAAAATAAAAAAATCAAATACAAAATAAAAAAAGTTCGACATACAAAATAAAAAAAGTTTAACACAAAATAAAAAAAATTCAACGCAAAATAAAAGAAACCAACCGCAACATATAGACTGGCACGCCAGTCGGGCTGGAACGCTATTACGATGGCCCCTAAGGCTCACCACGCACTTCCAGTTCTTATAAAATTTGTGAACCAGAACTGTCTAGGGTCATGGCCCAGAAGGCTCACGAGACACTGCGCACTTCCGACTTTTTTTGTGACGACACTGCGCACTTCTAAAAATACTTTAGAGACGCAAAAGTCCCTCTCGAAAGATATCCATAATAGTCAGCAAAATAGATACCGAGTTTTAATAAATGAGTTGATGATAATATAACGAAGAGGATCGGAAATCCCGAGTTAAAGAACCGAGTTACGAAAAAAAACGAGTTATGACGTTATTTTCGGAAATAAATATTGACGTCATTTTATATCTACCTTATGAAGTCACTCTCAATTTCGTAACTCGGTTTTTTTCCTTGACTTTGAAATTTCGAGTTATTTCTGGTATTTTAACTCGAGTATTTTTCCTCCCTTTGAATGAGTTATGAGTTATTTCTCGTTTTTTAACTTACCTTCAATTTTCGTTCTTTTCAATTTTCGAGTTATTTTCCCTCCTGTAGATTCTCGACTCTTTTGAATCACAAATTATAAAATCATGGCATGAACCCCCCCCCCAGGCCACAGGGGGGGGGGCTACAACCAAAATCTTCCTGAAAAAGGCTGGGGGCTGGATTTTTTTTTAATTTCAGGGGGTACCTATGTTCTCTGGGGGTATCTAACTTTTATGCAGTAAGGTCTGGGGGCTTGGGGACTATATTTTATCTTGCTTCTATCTAACTATCATTATTCTTTTTAATTGTAAAAATATACAATTTTTTCATTTCTTGACATATACTCAAGTCACAGAGGGTACCAATCACAGGGGGTACCTACTAACGTCTGTTGTTTGGGGGTACCTAAAATTCAGGGGGTACCTATTTTCTTAGGGGGTACCTAAACCCCTGGTCCATGCCATGAAAATTCTCCTAACCTCAAAACCTTACAAAATCTGTTTCCAAAGAGTTATTTTGGCGTTCCCAGCAGAAGGCTCGAAAACACGCACTTCTAGTTTTCACAAAATTGATATTTGGTCACTTTTTTCTTCCCCGATTTAAGCCCGAAAAATTCCCCGATTTTTTCCACTGAGGAGAAATTTTGCTGACTAGCACTTAACTCGGAAATTTTAACCTGTAACT
This sequence comes from Clytia hemisphaerica, assembly GCF_902728285.1. Classification (NCBI taxonomy): domain Eukaryota; kingdom Metazoa; phylum Cnidaria; class Hydrozoa; order Leptothecata; family Clytiidae; genus Clytia; species Clytia hemisphaerica. The sequence goes on along the minus strand of NW_027104214.1, from coordinate 362 downwards.
CTTGATATGAACAACTCGGAAATATTAACTCGTTTTGCGCAACTCGACATTCATTTTAAAGACCAAAAAAATTTCATTGCGCGCCCGTCGCTTGGATTTCCCAGCCGTGACAAAACAGTCAGAGTCGCAGTGTCACTGAGCCTTCGGGCCATTGACCCTAACAGTTCTAGTTCACAAATTTTATAGAAATGGAAGTCGTGAAAACTAGAAGTGCCTGATTGGCCTTCTGGGCAATCGTACGCTATCACGCGGAAAAGTGAGCATGAGTTGGTAAGCGTAGGAAAAATTTGTCGGCGGCGAGGGCTGAAAGCCCTGGAGCGAAACCCCCAGGAAGAAAAAACGGGCTAAGTGAAGCCCCAATC
>NW_027104213.1:695271-711850 GCF_902728285.1 Clytia hemisphaerica | reverse complement strand
GCATAATGACTGTTTCATGCATATTATAATAATTATGCATGGCTATATCATTGTTTTTTTTTGCTGGACTACATAATTATTCAACAGGGTGGCCTCGTTAAAAAAAGGTCTATACAAAAACACAGGTATAATATTTTTTAGCAATTAGTCATAGGTGTTGATGCGAACAATGAATAGAGCTTTTCGTCGTTGATCACATTCATATGGAAGCAGCCATTTTTTATACAAATCATAGATTGGTGAAATAGATTTGCATAGTTTTGCATTTATAAATGTAGACGATGTTATCGTCCGTTGCAGTGATAATAAAGGCGGGAAAAATGGCGGTATGGCGTTATGGCGGTATACGGAAAAAAATCGGCGGGAGAGTTTCGAAGAAACAAACATCTCCGCCGCAAATTTTTTTTCCGTGAACGGACGGAAGTATCTTCGACGGTCAGAAGTATCATTTTTAATTTTTCCTATCCGTCATTCCGTGGTTCAGGGGGTATTGGGTCATTACCAATCAATTAGGTAGGGTCAGGGTTGCTAGTAACGGCTTGTCACTGTGCCGGGTGCATACTCGGCGCCTTGGGCCCCGTAGGGTTGATAGTAACGGCTCGAATTTCAGTCAGTTTAAAAAAGGGGTACTTTTACCCATATTATAATAACATTACCCCCGTCTTTTGCCAGTTCGGTATAATATGTTATGAATTGCGTGAGTTTGCTGTGCGGCCATGGCTCAACGGATAGAGCGCTGGCTTCCGAAGCTGAAGGTCTTTCTTTGGTGGTGGCTCGAATCCCACTCGGTGCGAAAATTAGACAGGTCAAAATTGATAGACAAATGATTGACAGGTATGAAAACTCAGTCAGAAATGAGAAAGTAAGTCTCAGAAAGTAGAAAAACAGATACAGTATGTGGCCCCCAAAACGTCGATCAAATTTAAAACTTCTCTCAAATCTAGAGGAAAAGAGGTTTTACAAAAATTTTTGCTGCATGAAAAACTTTAACATCTCTACTTTCTTTCCCGGAAGTTCTTTTTCAAAATTTTCAATTTCAACAATATTTTTCAATCGCTTAAAGATAGGTAGCTTTTTTCTAAGGGCCCCCAAAACGGAGGTTTGCAATATTAGCTATTTCTCGAGATATCTTTAAGATATGAATACAAAATTTTGACCACAGTTTGGCAATGTGATTTAGAGGGTTTTGGGCATAAATTCTTTTGATGAAATTTTTACAGTATACCCCTTGTTGTCAAAATGCAGGTTTGGGGCCCCCAAAACGGAGGTTAGTTTAAAAAAATTATTAAGCCAGTGGTAAAAGGGGGGAAACTAAAACATATTTGTGTTTTCCATTAAATTTACGACCCGAGCAAGTAAAATTTAGATTTTTATAATATTTCAAGATTTTCGATGATGCAAGTCCAAACTGAAAATTTAGAAATTTTCAAATGACAATTTGATTTAACAACGTCTTATCAAGCTTCTGAAAACAATTTCTTTTGATTAGTTCCATCATGTATGGAATAGCTGTGTAATTTTAGAAAACGCTTAACGAAACTGAAAAATTAAGCTTTAAAGTATTTTTCTCCTATTTTGAAAAAAAATGACAGAATTGCCGTTTTTACTGATCAGCGAAAATTTTATATGTAATATTAATGTTTTGTTTATATATTAAACTATTCAAGCTGATAGGAATGGAATTCCAGATTTTTGCTGTTTCATATTTAGAATTTCGGTTTTATCAATGCTGATTCTAGGGCCCCCAAAATACTGGTTGACCTTTAAATGCTATTCTTTTACCCATCGTCTAAAGTCACAGATTATCGCATTTTCTGAACGGCATTAGGTGAGAACGTTTCCTATACCCATTTTCATAACTTATTTTCAATATCCAAGAGCAGAGTGAGTTATATGCAATTTTTATCTAATTTTGGTGCTAAAATATTTCTCTCAGACGCAAATATGTTATTTTGAATCCGTCTCAAACCATTAAAAACATGTTCATTTTTAAGTATAACCATCATTCTTTCAAAATAAACAAAAGTCGTTTAATTCTGATAAATCTACAAGTGAGAATACCCATTTTAATGATGACCTCCGTTTTGGGGGCCGTCTTCGTTTTGGGGGCCATATACTGTAAGGTGAAAGATAGGAAAGGAAATGGGCCTCAAAAATACTTTGACCGTTCTGATACTTCTGACCGTCGAAGATACTTCCGTCCGTTCACGGAAAAAAAATTTGCGGGGGCGTACGAGGGTTGCCAACACCGAAATACCGACAGATTTTTCTTAAATCACCGCAATACCGATACAATTTCCCAAAAACACCGACATCGACGTCTTTTAGAGCAAGCTTAAGATTTTTCTATTCTTAGTACGAATGGTCAATCTCATGAGCGTAGTGGTGCACTAGTTCAGTTTTTCTTGGAGTAAACTATCGCCAATTCAAGGGTTTTAAATCTTTAAAGCTCAGTTTTTCAAGGGCTAGTGGACAAAAAAAGTATATAGGGAACGCTTTGAATGCTACTTTTTACTTGAGTGTTTATTTGTTGTGCAAAAAACGAGGGAATAAAGGGATATCTGAATTAGCCTATTTCATAGGATTCGTGTTTTCAGTACATGATTTTTTTCTACGTCACTACAGTAATCAAATTTTTATTGTAAATCACTCTTTTGTGAATTGAAATACGAATTTAACAAAAACATCGACAATAGAAAACAGTTCTTAAATTCCCAAGTCATTTAGGATGATTACAAAATTTAGTTTTTCTCAACGTTTTTATTGAAGGGAAATCTGCACAGATTTGTGCATTTTTCCCCCTGCAAATTGAATAGAAAAGAGCATGTAGCAGATACACGAATCCTATGAAATAGGCTAATGTATAAAGTAATTGCGCAGAGGACGGACCGTTTGCGCCCGGAGAAAATTTCCCAATTTTGTCTTCTCGTTTGGCTAAAAGAGCTCTTTTTGAACGTCATTAGAACTAAATCTACCTCAGCCAAAAGCACCGTCAGAAAAGGGCGTCACAAAAGATCTCTTGTTAGGATGATGGAAGGAAGCTTGAATGCCTGACACATCATACAAAATATTATGAATCTACGGTAAATAAAATTCGTTAAAAAGTTAAAAGGATTTCTAACTTCAAACTCAGGATTGCAGAGTTATTTTAAGTGAAATGCAGTGGAATTTGGAAGATTCTACAGTTATAAGTGACTAAGAGGCACAACAATGCTCGGAAAATTTTGGATACGAAGACTCTTGATTTCAGAATAGATGAAACTACACGTTTTTAACCCTTTCTCCAGTTTTCAGATTAGGCAAAGACGCCCTCGAGATTTTTTCTACTAGGGCGGGCCGTGAAACTGTGTAAAATACATTTAAGTACACATTTTTTTATAAGCAATCATGTTGCTAAATCTCAAGGTCTCACATTAGCAGGTTTTTTTCGCTATCTCGTAAAGTGAAAGCTTTTTAGATATCTAGCTATGGCAAACGATATCCCTTGATCCAATAAACATAAATAAATATGGTATAATATCAGGGGCGGTCAAAGCAAATTTTTCAGAAATTGAGCCAGAATGCTAAGCAGCCCCAGGCCTGAGCCGAAAATTGGAGTTGCTTATAAAGAAAATGTGTAGCAAGTTTTGCATGCTTACCTGACCGCAGAAGAGTACTGTAAGGTGTTTTATTCACGACATTGCATGATAACTTACGGATACAGATTCGGAGAACCCCTCCCAATCCCAAGCAATAGGTTTTCTAATCATTCACGGGCCGAAACCCCTGAAGCCTTAGCATATTTCTCATTAAAATGTCTTTTAAACGCTTTAACCAGACTAAATTATACAAACCCCAATCAAATTGAAACATTCTCGAAAAGGGTCGCAAAACGATTGAAACAAAACCACCCGGGTAAAAGAAGGTCCAAGCATGGTTTGCGCCGACAGGAAAAATTCTACATTTCTGGAAATCTCATTTGGCTAAAAAGTTCTCTTTTTCACAAATTGGTCAAAGATAGTCATGTTATGCCATTCAGATAAATAGCTCGTTTGATTTAGGCTGAAACTAAATTGGTATTGACAGTCTGCAAAGGGAGCTTTGCAAGGGGAGGACCACAGGAAGTATTTTATATTCAACGGGTTCGGCCCGAGGAGGCAAAATTTGAAATTTAAAGTGCCCAAAATGCTGAGAAACGCATCTAAATTATGAGTTAATGGATTATTCCGTTAAAATGAAAGAATTAATGATTGTTGATTTTTGATGAGTGCTGCATTTGAGATCTCGAGAAAGCTTGCCACACGCTGCAAATGCTTTCTTTATCTGTTACCCACTGGGTAGAGTATTATGATTTTTTTTCAAAAAGTGCACATTTCCCGTAAACAAGAGGTTAAGAAACACCATTATTCACACAATTTTAAGAAAAAGAGGATGAGACAGGGTAGCTACTAAAAATAGCTATAATACTTCAATTCTTGTAGAGATATAAGATATTCAATAGCTGAAATGCAGAAATGCAGATTCAAAAACTTTTTGAGATCCTTTGAAATATGCAGATTCACCGACAGTATTTATCGAATTACCGAAATACCGACCAAAAAAAATCATTTTACCGTCACCGCAAGGCATGTCCAACACCGAAATACCGACACTTTTCCCTTAAAACACCGAAACACCGACGCAAAAAAGGGTCAATACCGACACACCGACAAACCCGTACGCCACCCCTATTGATTCACACTTTCTTGAACATTTTCTTTGCTTTAGTGGTCAAGAGACTTTCAAACCAAAGAAACTTTGTAGTGATTTTTCTTTGTAAACTCTTTCAACATTCTGTCATATGTTATAGTTTTCATAAAGCTTTCTGAGTGAAAATTCTACCTTAAATCACTTTCACTTTTAGTTTTTTGTTTTCAAAAAGACTTTATTTTTAGGAAATAAACAAGACGACTCGAAGTCGAAAATTTCGCATAATATTCAAAATGAGAAAAATTGACCATAAAATAACGAGGTCAAGCAGGGGGTATTTGCTGTACAACGACGTGTTAAACGTGATGCATGAGGAATATTTTACACGAGGTTGTAGATACCATTTTACTTTTTCATAGAGAACCTAAATGGGGAGGTTGTAGCATTGAGTTTAAAGGCCCGAAGGGCTAGAGTTCAATCTCTAACCTTTCTCAGGCAAGAAAAAGTGAAGCCTTTAAAAAATGCGCCGCATTTTTGACGACAGATTGAATGTAGCAATTCCTTTGTTTACGATTGATATTTTTTTTGAAATTTAGCGGTAAATTTTAGTTTCAATCAAAATTTAGTTTGCGAGCCGCTCAAGGCCGCGCAAGTTTGGTAGGATTTGTTGGCTTTAAATCTTACCAATGAGATTCGATTCTTGCCCTTCGGGGTTATACTTCATTGGTTTGTAGGGGTAAAAAAATGATAACACCGTCACACCAGTTTGTAGAGGTTAAAATACCGGCATAATGGCAAAAAAATAGGCTAAATACCGTCACCGTCTGATTTTAAAATACCGTTTTCCCGTCTTTTTTTCGTCAAATCCCGTAATACCGTACTTAAAAATGGCCAATCCCGTCAGTGTGACAACCCCCCCTAAATCCTTTCTTTAAATCATCATCAAGATTCTTTTTTATAAGCGTAGAAAAGGCTTTCTATAGATGGCAATTTCACAATTGACTTCATACAGAAGAATAGTATAAATTATCCTAGGCTACAGTAGTCTAACATTTTATACTTCTTAGGAATATACTTCTTACAAAGTATACAGAATAAGTGTAACTTGCACTCAAGTTTTTTGTATACTCAAAAAATAAATATACCCAAAGGCTCAATCTGAGTTAGATTGGGCTCTTCCAGAAAAAAATTGTACATGGGGGTGGAGGATATTTTGTCCGGGGGGTAGCAAAAAATCATCAAAATTTGCCTTGTCCGGGGGTAAATTTGCTCTGTCCGGGGGTAATTTGGGGTGTCCGGGGGATCAGCAGATGCTTGTCCGGGGGTAAAACCTATTGTCTGGGGGGGGGCAGAAGTCACCCTGTTTGGGGGGTAAATCACTAAAAATTGTTATATCCTCCATCCCCCATGTACAATTTTTTTCTGGAAGTGCCCATTTTTCCAAACTGAAAAATGCGAGTATCAATTAATAAACTAACTAAAATATGGCTGTTTTAAGCCCAAATTTTCCAACCGAATGAAAATATGTTAAAAAAAGCTCAACCAAGGCTTGTGGCCAAGACAGAATAAGGGGCTTATTTAGCACTGTCACTCAATTTTTTCCCACCTGCTGTACCCCTATTTCAGGTTCGAATTTTATTAAACAATAAGAGATATGGATATCAAAATGCATGCTTATAGAAAGGCAGTGTTATGCTTATGGAAAAAAAAACATTATTGACCTTTGCAAATCTTCTTAGCAGCATGGGGTCAACCGTCCTCCACCCGTTAACAGCCGAATGCCATTAAAAATTGAAAATGATTTGTCGATGGCCCCTTCAGGAGTGCAATGTCAAGTTGAAAACAATTAAGAAAACTCCAGACTCCAGCATCAAAACAACAATAAGAATGAATAAACTCATAAATTATTCTTTTGTGTTTTGTTTTTGTGATGTTGGAGCTTCATCTACCCCCATCTACAGTAAGAGTGATTCAAATCTGGTCCCTTGTTTTGTTAGGATTGTCCAGTGAAACAAAGTTTTCTCGGTTGACACCAGCCATTTTGTGTCCGGTGCTTCAGCCCCCCTTCAGTAAGGCTGCTGTGCTGGCAGGGTCGTAACCTTATTTAACCTGGACATAGTGTCCTACGAAAACAAAGGTCTATTCAAGATAGACCTTTTGCTAGTCAGGATGTTGAATAATTTAAAAAGACCAGCCTCAAAACAATGATTAAGAAAAATAAATGCATAATCAGAATAATCAAGTGCTATATGTGGTCATTGTTTTTAGTGCTAGAGTTTTTAATTATTCAACAGGACACCCAGACTAGCAATAAGTCTATTTAACATTCTCCCACTCGTTACAATCAAAAACTTTTTCCAACAATGACCAATGGGGGATAAGATGTACTGTAGATTGATTTCCACCTTCACATGTTATGGCCAGACGGTGTCAATCGAATGAATCGAATGAATCGAACGCCGAATCAATTGAATGCAATAGAATAATAATCGCAATCAAATATCACCAAGGATTTGTCGTTCGATTGTACTGATTATGTTCGATTACACTCGATTGATTTAATTGTATTCGATTTTATTCACTCTCGTACCGTATATACTTAACACGCTTGGCCGTCCGCGCTAAAAAAGCTCTAAAGAAGTGATCCAATTTAATTTAATCCCAATCAAACTTATAGAAAATAATCGTAATCAAACATAGTCAAAGGTAATTTACAATCAATCAAACCAATCAAACGTTTTACTCGAACGCAATCGAACACGATCGAATATTACCAAAAATCAAAAAAGTTTGTGGTCTATATAACCACAGAAAGCCCTATTTCCACACAACCGAGATTTCTTGTCTTTTAGTAATTCATCAAAACAACATTGACCGAAGGAGACATGTTCTATCAAAAAACTTGAATTTTCTGAGATCTTGTGTCTTCTTTAGAAAAACCAGGTTTTTGACAGAAAACCCAGGTTTTTGACAGAAAACCCAGGTTTTTGACAGAAAACCCAGGTTTTTGGCAGAAAAACCTAGTTTTTCTCGAAATTGTGATTTTCGCTTGCCATACACTCGGGCCAATTTTTGAAAACATGATTTAAACAGGCGTGTAATTTCAGGACTGAATTTTTTTAACATTTTCTTTGAGAAAAACTTGGTTTCTCTTAATTATATTTTAAATATATGAATGTTGTAAATTCATATAAATATTAAATGTCTTATTTGGTATGAAAACATAGTTATAAATATACTTAGAGTGGAAATATTTGCTAGTAAACTGGTCCTGGTTTTAATATTGAAGCGTGTCCACGCATTGAGTTTAAAGCCCGAAGGGCTAGAGTTCAATCTCTAACCTTTCTCAGGCAAGAAAAAGTGAAGCCATAAAAAATGCGCCGCATTTTTGACGACAGATTGAATCTAGCAATTCCTTTTTTTATGATTGATATCTTTTTCGAAATTTAGTGGTAAATTTTAGTTTCAATTTGTCATTTGTGTAAAAACCAGGCGAGCTGCTCAAGGCCGCGCAACTTTGGTAGGATTTGTTGGCTTCAAATCCTACCAAAGAGATTGACTTCTAGCCCGTTCTAGCCCTTTGGGCTTATACTTCATTGTGTCCACGGGAAGCTCGTAAAGTTTTTTTGAGCGATATAAACAAAGAGACAAATCTTATTTTGTACTATTTTGTTTGACTGGACATGCTGAATCAATTTAAATATGGAATCTCCTGACATGGCCCGAACATGGCCCGAATGACTCGGATCATGTTCGGGCCAAAAGAATTGATAGGGTCTCTCGGCCCGAACATGGCCCGAAGAGGCCCGAGAATTCTCGGGCCATGTCGAGGGTCGTTTTCCACAAAACAGCGCTTGAGGTACAGGTACAGGTGAATCATAAATTGAAAAAAGATAAATCATTTTGAATCATTTTCTACATTTATAATAGACGATCCTATCGTCTACACAAGATCACTAAAAAAGGGAATAGTTTAGGAGAGGCGTGATAAATTCGGGTGGAGTAAGCAGTGGCGGAGATCTCGAGAAAGCCACTCAATACATGAAATCAATCTTTATAGACATCCAAATAGTGACATTCTGAAGTTCACCAATGAATTTGAATCTTCTATCTTACAAAAAATCAGCAAAGAAAACAAAAAGACTGTCATTATGGGAGATTTCAATTTTAATTTAATGAACTGTGACTCCCACCGTCCTACAAACACTTTTTTTGATACAATGATGTCTAGCTGTCTTCTTCCTTATATTGTTTAACCAACAAGATTTAATGAAACTTCTCACACACTCATTGATAATATTTTTTACAATGACATATCCAATGAATGTATCAGTGGTAACCTTATTCCACACATCACTGATCATTTACCCAACTTTTTATTTGTGCCTCACCCTAAACAAACTATTCAAAAAACTAGAAAAAAGAAAAGAGATTTTTCCAAATTTAACATTAAAGACTTCAGAGAAGATTTTTCCAAATTTAACATTAAAGACTTCAGAGAAGATTTTTCAAACATTGACTTTGCTAACATCTTTCAAAGTTCAACGAATATTAACCAAATGTACAACTTTTTCCACACTTAATTTACTTTTTAACATGCATGTACCAATCAAATCTCCATCCAAACAACAACTTGAAAAAGAAAAAAATCCTTGGATGACTCCAGCAATCTTGGAAAAAACAAAAATTAAGAACTGCCTCTATGGTAAATGCATGCAGGAGAAAGATCCACTGGTTCATAGAGAGTACAAGCTTCTCTTGCATGAAATCAACAAAGATATTCGCAAACAAAAATTTATCTATCTTAAAGGGGAACTCAACAGATTTGTCATTTTTATTTTTTTCCTGATTTTTGGTAATATTAAGTATAAAAATGAGAAAGAAAGTATATAGGTTCGATCTCTCAAGTAAAAATCATGAAAAATCTCTCTTAACTTCAGTTAAAAATATGTTCAAAAAATCACCCCCTTTCTTTTTAAAAAAGATCGACTTCTCTTTGGATTATGACATCACCGTATTCAGAAAACAGAGCAAATTCAGTTATGACTACAGTATGTTTTCAGAATTCTGTTTTAAATAAGAAATAGATACATAGAAAAGTATTCCTGGTGAATTGTGGGTGATTAGCTGAATAACAATAAAAAATCCAACAAGAAACACAAAAATTTAATCACAAACCCTCTACTGAAGGGCCTGTCTTCACTGATTTTTAGCCTGAGAAGATAAGCATCTTCCTCTTTCTGAATGCGACTACGTCATAAAACAGCTGAAAGTGCGTCTTTTTTATTTGATAAACAATTTCATTTTAGTAGAGGGGAGCCTCTTTTTAAAAGCTCATTAAACAAATTTTTAGAGTGAAAGAAGAGTTGCAACCTTGAAATTTTGAAATTTATCGTTGAAACAAACCATTTCAGGATAGAAACAAAAAAATCCAAAATTTGTTGAGTTCCCCTTTAAGAACAAATTTATCCTGTCGAAAAACAACATCAAGAAATTCTGGAAGGACATCAAGTCTTTTCTTGGTAAAGATAAAAAAAACCATTTTCCAAATTCCATGAATCTTCAAAATAAAGTCTACACAGGATCTCATCAAATATCGGAAGGGTTCAATAAATACTTCTCTAAAGTGGCACCCCACCTTCTTAAAAAAATTTCCAAGCATCATGATCTAAATTCTTATCTAAAAAGAATTAATTATAACAACTCCAGCTTCTTTTTTCGACCAACAAATGATTATGAGGTGCTTACACATTTGAATAATCTTAACTCAAAGAAGGCCAAGGACATTTACAATTTCCCCATAAACATCATCAAAGGTACTGCTGATTTAATTTCCAATCCATTTGCAATACTAATCAACAAATCTTTGTCCACAGGTGTCTTCACGGAACTTCTGAAACATGCAAAAGTTGCACCTCTTTTTGTAGAATGTATATAGTTTATCATAGGCCGTGAGGCCATCCTCTTTTAAGATACTCACTTCTAGTTAGCCTGGGAATCCAAGCTCATAATTTTAGAAAAAACAAAAAATACCTCACCTCACAAAGTTCTAAAATTATAGAGCTTGGTGCAGGTAGATTAGTCTGACACAGAATGTTATAAACAGTCTGTGTGTGAACCCTTGTTGACAGACTTTCTGAACTTTGGAAACCCAGGCAAACACACATAATCAACTTACCATAAAAACTCTTTCACAAGCTCTAAAGACTTTCAAAACTACTAAAAACCACATCAAAACATCAGCCACATGTATTTAGACTTCCAGTCAACAGCCATTTTGTTTCTAAATGAATCTATGTTTTCATTTTCATTTGTTTTCCTTTTTTGTGCAAAGTCAGCTTTTTCCATAAATTATGCGCGCGCATCGAAATTATCAAAATGCGCGCGAAAGTACTGCTAAGTAATACGCCGAAAGCTGGCCAATCAGGCCGAACCTGCATTGCAGGGAAAAATGTCCCTGCAGGCGAGTTACCTGCACCAAGCGTTAAACCAGCAGCAAAAATATCATAAACTAGACTGTGAAAAAAGTTTAACGCTTGGATTCCCAGGCTAACTTCTAGTAAGTAGTCACATTGTTAATCTCTTATTACTGATCGTCACTCGTTATACACTACGAGGCTTAGGAGCTCTGTTACTCTACCTACTGAACCTTGAACTCTACATGGCGCTGCAAGTAGGATTTTGAGAAGCCTCACGTCGTATTCAGCTAGCACCATCAGGATCAAATCGTTCATCCAACACGAGATCTCGAAGTTATACATCCGCCATCTTGGTTGTTTTCATTTCCGTGGTCACACGCACCAAAGAAACCCACTCGTACGGAACCGAATTCCCACCCGCAAGCGCCCCTCCGCCTCACCTCTGAACCGCGCGTCCGCCCGCCTTCTACCGAACGCCCGTCAACCCGCCCTAATATCAACGACACCCGCTCATCGTATCGACGCTCACCGCCCGTACCAGATCACAGTATACTATGGCCTCCGAAGAGCAAATACAACGAATGCTCTTGCTCATGGAAAAAAAAATGACACAACTGACGAATCTCCACGCGGAAAACGCACAACAACAACAACAACAACAGCATCTGCAGCCGAGGACGAAAACCAAATCCCCCGAGAGACCCATCATAAACGCCGACACTGATGAACAAGAATGGGAGCTTTTCAAGGACTCCTGGAATAGATACAAAACTATGACAGCCGTAACTGATGTCAACATGCTTCGACTAGAACTGAGAGCGGCTTGCTCGCAAGACGTCAACCGCCTTTTATTCGAATACGTCGGGGCGGAAGCCCTCAATACCGCCAACGAAAATGAGTTATTAAACTTTATTAAGAGTGTCGCCGTAAAAGGCACTCACAAAAAAGTCCACAGAATGAAATTTTCAGACTCTGTCAGATGGACGGCGAAACAATCACACAATTCGTCGCCCGCCTTCGTTCAAATGCCATCCTATGCAAATTCAAGATAGCTTGTGAAAACCACGAAGAACCAAACCTCGTCAGCTTTGCGGATCAAATGATCGCCCACCAGTTGGTGTTCGGGCTGAGAAACCAACAACACCAGTCCCGAATACTCTCAGAAACAGCAGCCCTGCCGACGTTAGGAGACAAAATAGAACGTTTACAATGTCTCGAATCAACAGAACAATCAACCGACATCATGAGAGCCAACCCCCCGACGAGCAGCTCCACCAACGCATTCGCCAAATCGACCTACAGACGAGACCAATTCAGACGTCCACAACAACATGGATAGCAAGACCAATCGCCCCCATGATAGCAAGACCAATCGCCCCCATGATAGCAAGACCAATCGCCCCTGCAGAGGCTGCGGACGCACTTCGCACGAAGGTAAAACCATGGCTCGCAAAGACTGTCCAGCATTCAATAAGAACTGTGGTAATTGCGGAATCAAGGGTCATTTCCACGCCGTATGTATGAAAGGCACAGCGAGTCGTTCCCAAGCAAGCGCCGTCGGGGAAGCATCCCACCCACAACAGCAAGAAGAAAGCCAACTAAAGGACGTGCCATCCTTCGCATTCGCAACACCCGCTGAGGATTTTCGTCTTGCCCCGTCCTCGAACAACCGGCCCTAGCGAACGCCACCGTTCCTTCCCACATGGAATGGAGAGGCAACTCGTTCACACCAACTCGCCCCGAAAGCCCACCGAAAATTGACGTGTCCATCAAAATACTCAAACAGACCCACGGGCAGTTTGGTAAGAGGAACGGCCCCATTATAACGGACACACTCACCGAAGCTATAGCAGATAGCGGATGCCAAACATGCACTGCCTGACCCGAACTGTTAAATAAACTGAAATGCACATACGCCTACCTCGTAAAAACCAAACATAAAATTGTAGGCATCACTCACGCCCTCTCGATATATTGGGCACGCTCTTCCTCCACATCACTTACGGAGGGCGCTCATCGAGTCAAATGGTTTACATTTCGAAAAACTGTAAAGGTTTTTACCTATCTCAAACCGCCATGAAAGATTTGGGAATCGTCAACGAATCCTTCCCGAAAAGCATCTCCGCCTCCACAGAGTCACAATCGGACGAATGCCACTGCCAAGAGAGAACGCCACCGCCGAATCGCCCAGAAGACATCCCCTTCGAGCCAACGCAAGAGAACATTCCAAAGCTTAAATCGTGGATCCTGGACGCGTTCATGGCTATTCCGCTTTTAACCAATGCCCTCACCAGGAGCTACCAACAATGACAGGAGAACCCATCCGACTCCATCTTAAAGAAGACGCAGACCCTTACGCAGCTCACACGCCTATCCCCGTCCCACACCACTGGAAACAAAAAGTCAAAGAAGACATCGACCGCGACGTCCGTCTCAAGATCATCGAGCAAATCCCCCAAGGAACCACAACCGAGTGGTGTGCGCGTATGATTGTCACCTCAAAGAAAAACGGGGACCCCCGCCGAACTGTCGATCTACAGAAACTTAACGACGCTACACTCCGAGAACCACATCACACACCAAGCCCCTTCAACGTGGCATCTACTGTCCCCATAAAAACGTACAGAACTGTAATCGACGCGTGGAATGGATATCATAGCCTCCCACTTCACGAAACGACCAAGAACAGTATGACTTTCATTACCGAATGGGGTCGGTATCGGTACTGCCGCGCCCCAATGGGGTACCACGTCTCCGGAGATGCGTACACTCGGAGGTTTGATGACATCACCCAAGAGTTCCCGAGATCTGCTAGGATTGTCGATGACACACTACTCTGGGACCACAGCATCGAAGAATCCTTCTGGCACACGATAGACTATCTGATCCTCTCTGCTAAAAACGGTATTATTTTCAACAAGGACAAATTCCAATTCTGCCAACCTGTTGTCGAATTCGCCGGGTTCGAATTATTCGAAGACGGATATCACCCGCTCAAGAAGATCTTGTCTGCCATCAAAGACTTCCCGACCCCGAAATCCGTGATCGATGTGCGATCCTGGTTCGGGATTTTTCTGGGATGAGACGCTCGATGAACTTTTCCAAGCGTCGAAAAACAAGATTATCGAACTTGTGAAGGACGGTGTCAAAACGTTCGAAACGGATCGCCCAACCTGTCTGACAACGGATTGGTCGAAAACAGGCATTGGGTTCGACCTCACACAGAAACACTGCAACTGTCCCGACCCAGTCAAACCAGATTGCGGAGAAGGTCATTAGAAATTGGTCTTTGCCGGCTCCCGCTTCACCACTGATTCTGAAAGCAGATATGCACCCATCGAAGGGGAAGCCCTGGCAGTTGTTCACGGACTGCAACGCTGTCGAATGTTCGTGATGGGATCCCCAAACCTCACCGTAGCAGTCGATCACAAGCCCCTGATTCGGATATTGAACGATCGAGAACTTAGTTTGATATCTAACCCACGACTCCTGTGCTTGAAAGAAAAGACGTTGATGTATCGTTTCAAGATCGTGCACGTTCCCGGCAAATCGAAGAAGATGAAAATCGCGGACACCACATCCCGTAACCCCGTCCCCGTCGAAGAGACCGACGAGCAGTCCATCGCCTGCGAAGCAGCAGCGCTGTCATTTGCGCACTCACAAGCCGACGGCGTCGCTTCTATTGATTGAGAGATCGTCCAACAACAGTTCATGACCAAGAATGCATTTCCCTCGTCAATGTGATCGCCAACGGATTCCCATCAGCCAAATCAGACCTAGCCGTCGAGCTACACCCATACTGGAACATGCGTGAAGAACTATATGACCAAGAATGCATTTCCCTCGTCAATGTGATCGCCAACGGATTCCCATCAGCCAAATCAGACCTAGCCGTCGAGCTACACCCATACTGGAACATGCGTGAAGAACTATATGCAGTCGATGGAGTGCCGTTCAAAAATCACAAGATGCTCATTCCTAAAGACCTTCGCCGTATTGTCCTCGAAGGCCTCCACGCAGCCCACCAAGGTGTTAGTAGCATGATGGCCAACGCCCGTGAAAGATTCTTTTGGCCGGGACTCGACGCAGCCGTTAAGCTATACCGCACCCAGTGTCGTCAGTGCAACGAACAAGCACCAACACAAAATCGTCGCCACAGACCTATGCAAGCTCTCGGGATTCTCATACCTCATCTACGTTGACGCCTACTCGGGATAGGTCGAAGTGGCATACCTGTCAACCACGAACTTCCGCTCAATCAAGAAGGTCCTACTTATGTACTTCGCCCTTTTCGGAGTTCCGGAAGAAATCGCAGCCGATGGAGGTCCGCCATTCGATTCACACGACTACAAAGCTTTCCTGAAACAGTGGAGAATCCGCCAGCGACTGTCGTCAGCCTACTACGCTCAAAGTAACGGAAGAGCAGAAGCCGGTGTAAAGACAGCAAAACGCATCCTCCTCGGCAACATCGACCCAAGAACCGGAAAGCTAGACAACGAAAGCGCAGTCAAAGCCCTAATGACCCATCGTAACACCCCATGCCAACTCACTGCAATATCACCAGCAATTGCTCTGTTCGGACGACCCATTAGGGACCACCTACCAACATCAAACATGAAACTACGAACCGAATGGCAGGAAATCGCAAGCAAGAGGGAAGTAGCACTAGCGAAGCGTCACCTCGTCAAGCCACCACAAGAAACGACGAAAGAATTACCACCACTCAACATCGGAGACTCTGTACAGATCCAAAATCAAAACGGCAACCAGCCCACCAATGGAACAGCACTGGATTCGTCGCCGAAACCCTCCCAAACCGCCAATATCGCGTCGTCGTCGATGGCAGCCGCCACACCACCCGGAGGAACAGAAGGTTCCTCAAACAGATCTTTCCCGTGTGCCGTCAGAACATCGACTACCTGTCAAGTCCGCCTCCGGAAAAGCCACCCCCAAAAACGACCCCTCCACCCCAACAGCCGCAAGACGAGCAAACCCCGAACACCCCTCAAGAACCCGAAATCTGAAATGACCCAGCACCGCCAAGACGAGATGCCAGCCCAACAGCACACGATGTACAACCCCGACGTAGTACTCGACAACGAAGAGCACCACGCCCCCTCTCTCCAAAGATAACTGGTCAGTCTCACGATTGACGGAATGTATATAGTATTATATGAACGTTACGCATAGCATTTAGCCTCCAAAAAGGGGGCATGTAGAATGTATATAGTTTATCATAGGCCGTGAGGCCATCCTCTTTTAAGATACTCACTTCTAGTAAGCAGTCACATTGTTAATCTCTTATTACTGATCGTCACTCGTTATACACTACGAGGCTTAGGAACTCTGCTACTCTACCTACTGAACCTTGAACTCTACACTTTTCAAAAGTGGGAATAAGACGGATATAAAAAACTTCAGACCGATATCAGTCCTTCCATTATTCGATAAGATCTTTGAGAAAATTGTCCATGAGAGAATTACTGAATTTC
>NW_027104213.1:692393-695261 GCF_902728285.1 Clytia hemisphaerica | reverse complement strand
TTTGTATAATCTTTTCTTTAAGTGCTTGCAGAGAGAATGGGATGACAATTCAACTACATTGTAGCAGTCAAGTTCCTGCCAAGGGGACAATCAGCTTGATCACAATGAATAATTGAGACACTGTTTTTATCATTTCGTCTGGCTGGGTTTTTTATGTCATGCTTACGAGGATGGCTAGTAAAGAGATTTATCGATGATTTGTTGAGTGTGTTGTTTAGGTATCTATGTACAAGTTTACATGCTTCGAGTTTATACAAACTATGAATGTTTAAGGGATCAAAGTCATTATTGGCTTCAGGGTTGTCGTTTACTTTGTTTATAAATTTAGAACATTTATATATAAATTTGTTCGCTAATGCTTCTTACTATGTCTTGAAATTGCCATCGAGCGCGAAGTAAGAAGCAAGCGAGCGTCGAGCTTGCTTGGCTACTTCCTTTTCAACTCTAAAAAGTTTTTTTGTTATTTTGAAATTTTGGTCAAAATGGCGTTTGCGTCAATAGTTCCTAGTCTACAAATTTTTTAAAAAGCAATTCCATTTTTCGCTAAGGATTTTTCGAAATCCAGGAGGGCAAAAGATTTTCAAACTTAAAATAGTTGAAAAGCACAATTTTGAATTTTTCGACAATTTTTCAATTAAAATGGACAGTAAAGGCATCTTTCGAATGTTTGCAAGGCTCTCTTCTAAAATTGTGCCCGAGTTTTTTTTATTGCTGAGGAAAAAAAGTTGCTTAATTTTTTTGGGCCATTTTGAGGCCTGAGCCCTTAGCAACCAGGTTGCTTATAAAAAATGTGTACCGCAAGTATTTTTCTAGATCAATCCGCTGTTTTTCCTGGGCTTACCAATAAGTTGATTTACAAAATTTTAGTTCAGCCACCTATTTCCTATTTGTTGAAATAGGAAAGCACCCTGGAAATTCAGTTTAAATTTAAATTAAGGCAAAATATACCGAAAAACGGTTCTAGGTGATATTTAGTACTAAACGGACCAGTTTGTAAAATTTTCCGAAACTATTGTACCTTTTAATAAGTTTTAATTTTCAAAAGTAATTTTCAGTCCTGAGACGTAAAATCTAAGGCTAAGCAAATTAGGACCAGTTTGTAAAATACACATGCAAATGATGATGAATTGGACAAAAATTTGATGTCTAAAACAGTAAAACAATTTCTTCTTGTGACATAACAGTAACTAACATAAGAAAAGTTTTACACTTGCTAAGAATAAAGTTTAAACGTAAAAAACTTTGAAAGGTTGAGAACATCTAAAGGCTTTAACAAAATTTTTTGGCGTTCTTAAATAAAGATACCTTAAGAGAAGAAATTTTGGCGAATGAATTCTATGTTCGGCGACGACCTCTATGTCCCTATGTCCGGCCAAGACTTCTATGTCCGGCCAAGACCTCTATGTCCGGCCAAGACCTTTATGTTCGACAACGACCTCTATGTCCGGCCAAGACCTCTATGTTCGACCTCTATGTCCGGCCAAGACCTCTATGTTCGACGACGACCTCTATGTCCGGCCAAGACCTCTATGTTATCGAAGAAGACGACGTTCTGCCGTGACTTTGCTATACACAAATACGATAAGGTGTTATTTTTGGACCTACCGCCGGGTGCCCCGGTGGAGGTTCTATAAATTAACCCATGTCCGTTCGTTCGTCCGTCCGTCCGTCCGTCCGTCTGTTACCAGCTTTTCTCAGGATTGGCTCATTAGTTTTTTCTGATTTTTTGCACAATGATGCAAAATGGCAATGCCCAGAACGTGACGGAGCCCGATTTTTATGAAAAAATTTATTTGGGCAAATTTGGGCCAAAAACTACCTAAAAATAGGGTTTTTTGAACTTTGTGCAAAATCCTGTCATTACTTTTTTCTGATTTTTTGTACAAAGATGGAGGGCAAGATTCTCTAAAGAATGGCTGAAGTGGTTTTTCCCGGAAAATTCTTATTCGCCTTAAAAAACGGATTTTCGTATTTTGGGGGAAATTCCCTTTAACCAAATAAGAAAATATAGCTTTTCTCAATGTTGACTCGTTATTTTTTTCTTATTTTTTGCACAATGATGCAAAATAGCAATGCCTAAAATGTGTCGGAGCCCGATTTTCGAAAAAAAATATATTTGGGCAAATTTGGGCCAAAAACTGCCTAAAAATAGGGTTTTTTGGACTTTGTGCAAAATTCTGTCATTACTTTTTTCTGATTTTTTGTACAAAGATGGAGGGCAAGATTCTCTAAAGAATGGCTGAAGTGGTTTTTCCCGGAAAATTCTTATTCTCCTTAAAAAACGGATTTTCGTATTTTGGGGGAAATTCCCTTTAACCAAATAAAAAAATATAGCTTTTCTCAATGTTGACTCGTTATTTTTTTCTTATTTTTTGCACAATTCATTCTGAATTTTTGTACAATTATTGTCACTTTTTTTCTTATTTTCATCTGATGTTAATCATTAGGTAGGTCCATTCAGCATGTTGCTTGTTAAGACTGTGTTGTCAAATTTCCAGACCAGAACTTATAAAATAAAGACCGAAAAAAATTGGGCTGAGACCTCTATGAACGACGACGACTTCTATGTCCGACCACGACCTCTATGTCCGGCGACGACCTCTATGTCCGACCACGGCCTCTATGCGCGGCGACGACGACCTCTATGTTCGACGACGGCTTATCATTTCGGATTATTGAACCCGATCCCCCCTGATAGTTATTTGGGGGGTCGGATTTAGTCAGGGCTGTCGGATTTAGGACCACTCACGGCACTTGTTGAATAGACCTTTTGCTAGGCATGATGTCATGATGAATAATTAAAAATTTCAGCATCAA
Organism: Clytia hemisphaerica; assembly: GCF_902728285.1. Classification (NCBI taxonomy): domain Eukaryota; kingdom Metazoa; phylum Cnidaria; class Hydrozoa; order Leptothecata; family Clytiidae; genus Clytia; species Clytia hemisphaerica. Next base: position 692,444 of record NW_027104213.1, on the reverse strand, counting down.
AACAATAAAAGGAATATGTTTAGTTAATAAGTAATAGTTACGCTACATGCT
>NW_027104213.1:599919-692277 GCF_902728285.1 Clytia hemisphaerica | reverse complement strand
GGAAGTTCATGGGATAAGCAAGCTTGACAAAAATAGGGAAGTGGTGAGTTAGCAAGCTTTTTATAATGTTTCTGGTTAATTTTAATGCATTTTATGTGTAGCCAGGTAAAACAAAGTTCACAAAAAACTCCACTATTGAAAACAAGAAGATCACACACATGACATACTGAAGATTCTTTCAAAAAAGAATTTGAGGGAGGGTTAAAGGCCATTGGGTCCAGGGGAGATGCATATTAAATGGTATCTATTATAAGTCAAGTATCTCATTTTTGTCCTGCCTTTTTAGGTACAAGTTCATCAATATCAACTTCTTCTCGAAGCATAAGCTTTTCACTTTTATGCTCTTTGTTGTAAGTCTTCCATGCGTAAGTAATGCCATTTTCGGTGATAACTCTATCATATAATTTGGACCTTTTCAATCCGTCCCATGCTTTCTTGAAAATCGAACGATTATACTCAGTGAGGCTCTCGTTAAAATAAATAGAATTGTTAACATTAAACCCAATATTTGAAGTTTTCACATTTTTTAAGTTCCATCTGGCATTCCACATATCATTTCTTTTTCGTCTAGAGTTAAATTTGACAATGATGGGAGCTGTTCCTTTTTCTGATGTTCTGTGACTAACTCCAAAATCTTCAATTTTTAGGTCTACCCCTATTTTGTTTGCAATGTCCATAACAATTTTGTCTGTGTCCTCGTTGTTCAGTCGTGGGACACCTGAGATATTCATCATCTCCTTTCTACCATACTGTTCTAGGTCATTTAAAGCAAAATTGACATGATCTAATGCTTGCTCTGATTTCTTTACGTGGTTTTTTAGTTTGTTTATTCTGAGGTCGCGTTGAATTGCATCAGTATCCATTGATTTGATTTTGGTGTCCATTTTTATTATATCAGCTTTTTGACTTTCATACTTTGCATCCAAAAAACCTTGAGATTCAATCACTTTTGTTACCTCGTGTTTTGTGTTGGTGAGGGATTCAATAATTTCCTTGATTCGTCTGTCGGTGCTGAGTTCAAGAGCTGTCATTCTGCTGAGGATGTCTTGATTTTGTTTGATAATTTCCTGGTTTTGAATGATAAGTTCTTGGTTTTGTTTGTATACCATTTCATAAGAGATATTGTTGTTTACTGTGTTTACTTGTTGTTGTTGTGTTAGTTCTGTGTCAGCTGTTTTCTTTGGTGTTGATTTTGTTATATTACTGCTACTATTTCTAGTTTTTCTGTCTGTTTTTACTGGAGAAATTTTCTTCGTTACTTTGTCCGCCATCTTGCGTGCGTGCTATTCATAAAGCCCAAATTCGTTCGTGTAATTTCCTTATGAAATCTTAATTACCTGTCAGGCTATGCCCTAAGGTAATTTTGTAATTTCATTCCGGAAATTACACGAACGAATTTACGATGCAGCCAAACTTAGTATATCTTGTTCGGCTGCCGGTAAATTCGCCTCTTTCAAACTTAGTATCAACAAAGCGAAGAACAAAATGGCGGTCTCCGACAGTGAACTTTTTAAAATGGACCAAGAAAAAGCTGACAATATCAACAAGATCATGCTTAACCAAAACGAACAGAATGCGAATTCAAATAAAACACCTGATAACCCAAATGATGGTACAGGTAGTTCGACAGAGGTTCAACCCAAAGAGAGGGAACCTTCCACGAAGAGGAAAAGGAAATATGCCTACTCTTCATCATCTGAAGAAGAGGATTCTTCATCCAGCGAAAGTGATAATGGTGAATCATCAAGCTCGGAGAGTTCATCCTCCAGCAACAACAGTTCACTTGAAGAGTCGTCCAATGAGTTAGAATCAAGTGATTCAGACACCCAAAGAAGGAAAAACAAAAAGAAGAAAGGTCATAAACGTAAGAAGAACAAACGTAGGCGTACTGAATCCAAATCCAACAAAGAAGACCGTTTCAACCCAACCAGTCAAGAGGAGAAGACATCATGGAAATTATCCAAATCTAAAGCGTCCTACGTGAGGAAGAATTTTAACACCTACATTTCCGAGAAAACCCTCAAAGACTCTATACTAGAGAAATATCCAGTGCCAAAGAATGCGGGAAAACCAAAGGAATTAGATACTTTCATGAAAGATATGTATTACGATTCCAAGAAAAATTTTGTCTGCGAATCGGACAAAAAACTGAGAAAAGTACAACAAAAGTTATATGATGTAATGGGGCCACTTGGAACACTTTGGAAAAATCTGAGCAAGACCAAGAAGAACTCCACTAAGACTGTTTCAGGGCCAGAAATTATTGAACTATTAGATCAATCAGTTGTGTTGTTAGGCCAAGCCAACAACTCACTCAACTTCATTCGTCGCCTAACTGGACTCACCTCCTTGGGAATTGACAAGATCCAAGCTGCTTCCATGTTAAAAGAATCCTCAGAGGATTTTAAACCGAAATCGGACAAATTATTTGGTAAAAACTTCTACAAAACTTTGAAACACAGATCCAAAGATCTCAAGCTGTCAAGATCACTAATCCGTGACTTAAAGAAGAAGCCCAATCGACAAGGCCCCTCTGGCAAAGGGGCACCCTCATTACACCACCATCAGAACCGTGCACAAGAAGAAGGTCAACGACCCCAGAGAGAGGACCGTCACAACAACAGAAATAGAGGTGAGAGAAAGTCCAAAAGAGACTCAATCTCCCTATCTCAAAAGTCCTGTAGCTCCAAGTCTAAACTTAATGGAAAAAAGAGATCTCTCAAACACAAAATCAATAAGAGGTCTAAAAATGTACACCCTGTTCTCTTAAATCTGATAAAAACAAGCAAAGAAATAACAAAGCCCCTTGCGGGAAGATTAAAATATTTTTCGGAAAACTGGGAGAAACTTACAACAGACCAGTGGATATTACAAACAATCAGGGGAATGACACTAGACCTAATAAATATTCCAAGGCAAAAAGTCTCTCCAAAAGACATAAACATGCCAAAAGAACAGAGAGAACTTGTAGACCTGGAGATAACAGAACTTTTGAGAAAGGGAGCAATTTACCCTGTAAAAGCAGAGACAGGCCAATTCGTGAGCACAATCTTTCTAAGGGAAAAGAAAAACGGGAAACAAAGACCAATAATAAATCTAAAGAATCTAAACTCCTACATTGTGTACGAAAAATTCAAAATGGAGGGGTTAAAACAAATGACAGAGATGTTAAAAAAGGGAGATTTAATGGTGAAGTTGGACATGAAAGATGCCTACTTCAACCTTCCAATCCGCTCAGATTATCGGAAATTTGTGAGGTTTACCTGGAAAGGTTGCCTGTACGAGTTTGCCTGTCTCTGCTTCGGACTTGCACCAGGCCCAAGAATATTTACAAAAATTTTGAAAGTCCCTGTTCAGTTTCTACGCAGGCTGAACATCCGGCTAGTAATTTACTTAGACGACATACTGGTCATGGGGGAAAACCTAGAAACCATACTCCAGGCCAGGGATACGATCATTTACCTCCTTCAAAACTTGGGGTTTGTAATAAATCAGGAGAAATCAGTGATGGAACCTACAGTGGAAATAGAATTTTTGGGAATGTTAATAAATTCAGAGGAAATGACTATCTCCTTACCAGAGGAAAAAATAGAGAACATAGTGGGACTCTGCCAAAAAGTTTTGCAGTCAAAGGAAATAACCCTCAGGGAACTTTCGAAACTGATAGGAAAATTGACTTCCACTTATGCGGCAGTTCTCCCTGCCCCATTGAATTGCAAATTCTTGCAAATGAACCTAATAAAGGGCTTAAAAAATCAACTGAGCTACGAGACAACAGTCAAGTTAGATCGGCAAGGGAAATTGGAATTAGATTGGTGGATAGAGAACCTAAAACTCCAGAACGGGAGAAAAATCAATTTGGGCCCACCAGACCTAATAATTCAATCGGACGCGGCCAAAACAGGGGGATGGGGAGCCCATTGCCAGGGAAAAAAGACAGGGGGCCAATGGAACCAATGGGAAAACCAGCAACACATAAACATTCAAGAAACGATAGCAGCGGAACTTGCAATAAGGACTTTTACAAAATTGAAAAAGCCCAAAAGACTGCACCTTCAGATAGACAACACAGTAGCCTTGAGTTGTATATTGAAGATGGGCAGCACCAAAAACGAAATTCTGACCCAGTATGCGAAAAGGATTTGGGATTACCTTCTAAAACACCAGATCATGATTACTGTGGAGTACCTCCCAAGTCACCTGAACAAAGAGGCGGACAGGGAATCCAGACGGGGTCTGGACCGCAGCGAGTGGAAACTAGACCCAAAAGTTTTCAGGGAAACATGCAAAAAATTTCAATTCCAACCGACAATAGATCTGTTTGCCTCCCGACACTCATTTCAAATGACCCCTTTTGTGTCCTGGAAGCCAGACCCATACGCACTAGCAACGGATGCAATGCAAATGTGTTGGACCCAAAGGAAACCTTACGCATTCCCTCCATTTTCACTAATTGGCAGGGTATTAGAAAAGGTGGACCAAGAGGAGGGGAACATGGTACTAATAGCCCCTATTTGGCAAACACAGACATGGTACCCGAAGCTAGTGGAAATGTGTGTCAGAAGACCCATTCTTCTTCCAACGACGGGGGAAATCCTGAGAGACCCAAAGGGAAACAAACATCCATTGGGGGAGACCTTGAGACTAGGAGCATGGCTAATCTCTGGGGTAAACATCTTAAGACAGGAATTTCAGAAGGGGCAACCCAGCTTATTGCAGATGCCCGATCTAGAGGTACAAAGGCTGCTTACGAATCGTCCTGGAAACGGTGGAGCAGCTGGTGTGAGCAAAGGAAGGTTGATCCTATTCGATGTGCTATAGAAGAGGTCCTAGAATTTCTCACAAAATGCTTCAACGAAGGTCAACAATATAGAACCATTAATAAACATAGATCAGCAATTTCAGCCCTCCATGAAGAAATAGAAGTAGTGGCGGTAGGGAAAAACCCACTTGTATGCAAACTAATGAAAGGTGTCTCTAACAACCGCCCACCCAAACCCAGACTGGTGTTTGTGTGGGATGTGAAGTGCCTTTTTATGTTTCATCTTTATTTTATTTAGTATTTTCAACACTTTCTCTCCTTGAGGTCAGATCTCTGATCTTCACCATAAATATAGAGGGATGGAGCTTGATCTTATAACAGGTAAGAATAATTTTTTAGAACCCTGTATTTCAAGTCTCAAATGAAGCATACAAAACACTGTCTTTAGCTTCCTTCCTCTACATAATTGTAAAGCATATGCTATAAATTCAAGCAATCGGTTGTATAATCTATAGTATAGTATAGCTAATCCGCCAGATATCAATTTGTGTATTTCTCAGTTCTATTGACCTCTATGAAACAATCTTACATCTTTACAATTTATAGATCTTATCATCCCATTCGTTTGTCAATTCTAGTTTGAATTTCCCTACGGACGGTGCATTTACAAAATTGGTTGCCAAACTGTTCCAAGTATCAATGCTCCTATAGTAAAGTGAATTCGTTTGGTATCCTCCAATGCCGTCTTCAGCGAAATTCCTCTTTAATTTGAGATTGTGCTTGAGGTCGATTTCGAAGAACGAGTTTCTGACATAGGGAAGGTTTATCATAGACATTAAGATGTTTATATACTTCCACCATGTCCCCGATTTTACGCCTGATCTTGAGGCTGGGTAAGTTCATGACTTGTAAACGTTCTTCATATGAATGGTTTCTATAACCACCGACAAGTCTTGTGGACCTACGTTGGACACTTTCAATTGCATCAGAGTGTTTGATCAGCCGTGGAGACCAAACAGCTTGCCCGTACTCAAGGTGTGGTCTCACAAATGCAATGAAAAGTGTGCGGAGCATCTCGGGAGAAAGGGAGTCGAAGCTTCTGTTAATCAATCCAACGATCGAGTTAGCCTTCTTGATCTTGGTGTAGATGTGTTCTTCGAAATTCAATTCACTATCAATAATCACTCTAAGATCCTTCTCTTGATCAGCATGTTTTAGGACAGAGCCAGCGATCTCGTAAGGATGTGCATGTTGAATGTTCCAGAATTTCCCTAGTGTCGACACGTGGCACTTGTCAGGATGGAATTTCAACAATCAGTCACCAGACCACTTTTCCATTGCCTCGATATCGTGCTGAAGTCTAATTGCATCTTCAGCGTTATTTATTTCTTCAACAAGCTTTGTGTCATCGGCAAAGAGGAACATTTCTGAGTTGGTAACTTCAGCTAGATCATTGATGTAAATAACGAAATGATTGATATATATGAAGACATTCTCCAAATATTGAGTTTTAAACTTGATTCAAAATTGAGTATTTTGGTCGTGTAACAGTCACAAAAAATGTGTATGAAATTTTTCACTGAATGGCTATCAGGTGATCTGTTTTGTTAAAATATGTTTAGCTAATTTTGTACGTTAACTTGTCAAGGTTCAACCATAGACACATGAATTAAACCATAGACTGGAACCACCCTATTGTTTTCCGATTTTTCTTTTGTTTTCGGGAGATGAACTCGAGATATCCGGGCCCAGATCAAAACAATATGGCGGAATCAACAAGCAAAACACAATTAACAATGAATGTTACAGGCAATTCTTTGCCCTTACAACATGTAATGGACTTACTAGATTCAGGTTTTTTTGATTGCCACGAAGAAATTATACAGCAAGTCAACTTTCTCGAGTCAGATGTATGTTATTTACCCATTTTCACTTGATAATTTTGTAAATATTTTGCATTTGGAGGACAAGATAAACACAAAACACCTAGTCATAAGTTTTGTAGCTTTCATATGCTTGGTGTTCTAGTGCAAGTTACTTGTTTTATACTTCATCTTTTATTTTGATGGCCTGATAATGGTCTTGTTCTTATACTATCTTTTTTTACCTCTTTAGCTTGCAGAAAGTTCCCAACATACATTGTTTACGTGTGATGGCAATGGCTGTGGTAAAGTCTGCAAGACAAAAGGTGGGATCAAGCGTCATAAAGCATGTAAACACCCTGAAGTTGTGTTAGCTGAAAAGCAACAGGTGGAGCTGGAACTAGAGGAAGCTGCCAAAGAACGACTTGGACCATCTGATCTTCAGAAATTTATCAAAGAATCTGCAACACATCTGGCTGAAGATGAGTGTTTTCCAGCAGTATTTCGCCAGTGTTATGAAAATTATGTAGTCTCTGACGATACATCGACAAAACTTTTCCTACAGTTGAAAAGTTTAATTTTAAAGTTCAAACCGAGCAATGTTGATGGATTCTTACAAAATTATCGCCATATTGCAATAGATTTTCCACTGTTGGAGAACAAGCAAGCTAGCTATCTGTTAATGATGGAGCTTTCCAACAAATGTGTGACACATACGAGTGATGAAAAGTGTTCAGAGAAAGTTTGCACTAAAACTATCTTATCAGAAAAAGAAACATTTGTTCTCCAATATATTGCTGGTCATGTGGTGCAAAAGCTGTATCGAAAGCTGAGAAAAAGTAAACATTGGGAGAAAGATCAATTCCAGCAATCGATACAGCTGCTCAGATCCTTTAAAATCGAACCAACTGAAACATATAAACTTGTTCATTCAATAGATCGTGGTGGTCTGTGGTATGTGTGTATGGATAGTGTAATACTTTTTGAACAAGCGGAATTTGACTTTTTGAAAAAAACAGTTGGTCATACAACAAGAATCGATTATAAATCTTTAGTTCAAGGTTTAATGAAAAATGATGTAGTTAAGCTCCGTTGGCGAAAACTTGTGGATGATTCTAATATATATATTGAATCAGATGTTGGTAAGGATCTATTGGAGCAGATGCTTGGATTGTATGTACGTGTTCGTTCATTTTCATATGCAAAGGATATTCGTGAAAAGCAAAAGCTTAAGAACAAACAAGGAAAAAAGCGCTCTATTCGAAATGAATTGAAGATGGGAGATGATGAGGAGCCTTGAATTATTTAATAGTGATAAACATTAACTTCTGCTTCTTTAATTTTTTTTTATTTTTGGTAGTGTTTTTATTAACATTTTATATTTATTCACTTTTATAAGAGAAACCTATTCAACTTTACATGTTTTTTTTTATAAGCATAACGCTTATAAGCATACGAAGGCTCAGATTTGCAGAATTCCTAAGCATAGCATAAGCATATATGTCAGCCTATTTTTCAAGTTGTCATTTCTTATCTGTTTTAAAAGGTTTGGTAGACAGGTCAAGTAAAAAGAGAAATTCCACGGCTAGCTTCATTCCACTGCTCCCAAAATCTGAATAAATGTTCAGGACATTTCTGAAATTTCACTAAAAACTTGGCTCGGGGTGAATCATAAGCATGATTCATAAGCATATAATAAGCATCAACTATGCCTGGATGCTTTGAGAACTTAAGCATACTCGAACCTGACCAAGGGGCAAACACTTGCTTATAAAAAAAAACATGTATTTCAAAACTCTTTAAAGTGTTTGGTAGATGGCTAATATTTCTCCAAAATTAAAACTTTTGAAGGTACCTTATTAAGCAATTGTAGATTGAAAAACATTCAATGCAAAAAATGTAGTTTTTCTTTTTTTTTTCTTTTTTTTTTGTATATCACTTATTTTTGTACTAACATTTTTGTGCTACTTTGTTATTATTTATCACTTCATTCCTTTGATTGAAAAAATTGGAACAAACTGAAAATTGCTTGTTACCCATTTTTATTCAGACACACACTAGGCTAGTTATTCATATGACCCAATTGTAGCAAATCAAACAAAAAAACTAGTGCCCAGATCCCAAAAGTCAATTGTTTTTAAAAATTAAAAAAAGGCCTCAATAATCAAAATTGCATGCATAATGAAAAAAGCACCCTCAGATATTCATCCAAGGAACAAGCGTGCCAAATTTCAGCTAAATATCCAGCCCAAATGACATAAATCACCGATTTTGTACTGGTACAAATTAGATAACAATGTTACTGTGTTACATTGGATATTTTTCAGGGGTTACATAGATAGTTTGTTTTTTCATTTTTCGTACCCTTCTGCGACTACCCATTCACGAAGTATTTGTTGAATATTATTTTGAAACCCTTTATAGAAAGCTCACAAAATTACAAAACTTAAATTTCTCATTTGAAGACTACTGTATCAAAGGAATTAAACGTTACCTTAAGAATGACAAAATAATACATATCGTTTATAGAAAATATTTCTCAAAGAGAAATAAATGAAAAGAAGAGACGCAATTTGTGTACTTGTAAAAAAATGACATCTTATCTTTCGTCAAAAATATGAAAAATTCTAAAAATTGGTCTTAGGAATTAGTAAGAAAAATTCTAAAAAATAAAATAAAAACAGTTTGGAAATAAGATTTGCATAAACGGCTGAGAGAAGCAAGTTGATCATACCATTAGATTTCTATCCAGAACAGTGCTGCAAATAACAGCCGGTCACCGGTACTGGTCATTCTGAAGTTTCATCTTTCACTCTGTCCGGTTAAAATTTGAAAGCTAATAGGCTACTTTTAAATAGGTGTTTAGCCAATCTAAGGGAAAATGTCTGACTCTAAAATTTTCAAAAGGGACAGCAAGCTTCTAGAGCCCCAACCACCCCTCCCGGACCCCTGCTCAAATTATTCTAGCTACACTCACAAAATTACCAGCCAACTAAAATTTCCTTATTTGCAGCACTGGGGTATTTTTAGTCGCGGGGTTGATTGTCATTATAATGGTTTATACCAAATGATGATGTATAATAAAAGTTGAAAGCTATGTTTACACATTTACAAGTATCAATACAAAATTTAAAATTAGTTAAAAATGAGTAAATTGGAAAATTTTAAGTCACTTTTTCATCTTTTTTAAAGGAGTTTCTGGAATACTTTTGTCTATAGTAGCGATACAATTGGCTCCTGCAATCGCTAAATCGTTCTTTATAGTAGCAGCAGCATTAGAATTGTCTTTCCTGCGTCCAATTGCACGTTGCCGACAGAAATAATTTTCAAAGTCATCCTGGCAAAATCTCTCTGACAAAACATACTCAAAACCATTATCCAACAAATATGGTACAATTTCTTTCAGCGATTTTATGCTTATTTGCACTCCATTATAAGTTGGTAACGACAAAAACATGTTGTTTCTTTGCGTGGGTGTAAAATCTCCTTGACAGGTATCAACACTTTCTTTCCATTCAGAAAGGTCTTCTAAAAAATTGTCTAAAAAGTCGAACCGATCAGTGAGGTTATCCTTTCTGTAAGGGTCAAGAAATGGCTCTATGTTTAAATTGCCCTCTTCAATGTTTCGTACATTGAAGCAGTCAAAAAATTGGTCGAATTTGAGACAGAATTCTGCTGTTGATCTTGCTGCCTTTGGTCCAAAGTCTCTAAGGGTTTTTCCAACTGAATCGCTGAGAATTTGAGCAGCAAGATAAACTCTCATCTTGGAGTACGAGGTCAACATGATGTGATCTGTTGTTAGTTTTGGTGACATGTGGAGTCCATTTTCAACATCCTCAAAGTACAGGCTCTTGATATGTGACCACAAAATGAAGTCACCTGAAGTGAGAGAGAAAAAATGTTTATCAAAAAACATTTAATAACATCCTCAAAGTACAGGCTCTTGATATGTGACCACAAAATGAAGTCACCTGAAGTGAGAGAGAAAAAATGTTTACCAAAAAACATTTAATAACATAAAAAATAACCTTAATTTTTCCAAATAGATTATAGCCAGAGGGATCACTCAGGCAAAAAGAGTTACATTTTATGTTTTTTTTTTACATTCTTGAAAAGACATGCCTTGTTTCTTAGAATCTTGAAAATCATGCCAGGTAAAACAAATGTACCTGAATTCCAAAGAAGTCTATTTGAGAAGTCCGCCCCAGAAGACCAAAGGCAATTTCTTGCGGTTTTTATCAGATGTGGCGCATCAGCAAAGAAGTAAATATATCGCTCAATTTCTGCAAACTGATTGAGAACACGGTACACAATTGAATCAGTATCATCTGGATCCTAAAAGAAAGTAAAGAAATTTTAGATCCTATTAATCTTGAATCAAATTAACACAGAGAAAAAAACATTAAACACTAATGTTTTTGCTTAGCAATAAGGTTTGGTTACATCCTTTAAAAAAACTCTTTGTTAGGTAAATCTCAAACGAAAAATCAGCACTTAGCTCTGATAAGAAAACTTGATACAACCCGCAGTATTATAAAAATGCAAGAGAATGCTGAAATAAACATACCCTATTCATTTGCATGAATCTTCGATTGATTGAAGCACCATCAGCAACAGTTGCTATGACCTTCAAATTACAGGATATCTCTAGCATTCCAACACATTTCAAAAAGAGGGTAAATATTTGAGCAGCGTTGGCACCATCTGTGGCAAAATTTGCAAAAGCGTATGACAAAGGGTTTTTGACACTTTTTACCAGAAAAACCATAATGTGGGTGGCCAATTTCTCTCTGTTTTCAATTAATGCCTCATTGATTTGATCATCCCCAAAGTTCACCAGTGTGTTTATTCCAAACTAAATCCTCTTGAATCTTCATCTCGTCAATGAGGATGGTGACATATTGTTCTGAATCTGAGAAATTTTTGGTTCGATCTTTGAGATCCTCAACGATATCAGGGTTGAAACCTAAAATGAGAAAAAGCGACAAAATTAAAATTACCTTCAAGTTCACTAAATTTCCTGGAAATGTTGGAGGAGAGTAAAAGAATGGTTATAGAAAGCTCTATGAATAAAAGATGATTTTTTTTGTTAGATCTTAAGTTGTTGAAATTAATTCCAGAATGACAAAGTTTGCTCAACCTTATTATACAATTTTGAAGTCAGTATTCTTTCAATATAAAAGTATTTCAACAATAAAATGGTACCTTGTTTCGTTCTGATATAATTTCGGTAGCTTCTTAATGTACGCTGACTGGGCAAAATGAGAACTCCAGTTCCATCTTTGGTGCAAACTCTCAACTGCTCATAAGCTGAAGATGACTTGGCAGCAATGGAAAGGCAGTACTTTATGATGGCTGGGTGATACCTCAATTGTCCTTTATGCTCAGTTTTGAGGTATTTTTGCTGCTCCTGCCAGAAGAGCTTCATGAATGGAGGCACTTTTTCGTCTGGTATACCTTAAAGGAATAAGTTTTGGCAGGAATTTAATTTATTGGAAAGTTTTTTACAGTAGAGGGAAATTAAAAATCAATTGAAAAATTAAATTTTGCGGGAATTTTATTTTGTGGATGAAGGACATTTAAGCCCAAAAACAAAATTAAATAACTAAAACATATTATAAGGCCTGAAATGCCACGTAATTGGAAAATGAGTACAATAATTTAAATTTGGCGGATGGTGTGAAAAATTAAATTTGATTAGAACTTAATTTGGCTGATTAAAGGTACCTTCAAATATATCCACTAGGGCATCATTGATTTCACCATTAACTTTCTTCTAGAGCTGCCTTCAAACGATGTTTTAGGTCTTCATTTGCATCCTGCAAAGATTTGTTTTCTCGTCTTTGCATTTGAATTGTTGAAATTAATCGGTCAGGAGAGACAAATGATAGTGGTGCATTAGGATGAACAGGTGATGTTAAGATTCTTTTCTTTAGGTTCAGCTGAGCGCGGACCTTGACTTCCATTTTTGAGCAATGGGGACATTTTTCATCTTTGATGAGTAGGGGACAGGTTGACGCTCTTAAATATTCTTTTTGACATAATGGAACTGCATCAGCGTCTGGTGATATTGAATGGGGATATTGAAACATTATTGGAATCACATCATGTTGAAGATTGATTGCCTCTTTGAATTCCACAAGATTGAGTCCTTGAAATAAAATGGCAACTTTTCATTATTTGACTGTAAAAATAAAAAGCCTTCTGCATGGATCATAATTACATAGGTGGACTGGATATGAAGACCCTGACTGAGCTAGTATTTGTTAAAAAAATTATTACCTTCACATATTTTGTACGAGCCAAGCATCTTTATAAATTCACTCAATGTGACAGTGTTGAATGTTGGAAAATGTTGCATTATCTCTGCATTTTCAGGGATTGCCCAACCATAACATTTTAATGTGAGTCTGAGGTCTTTGTTTATAAACATTTCATATTTTGGAGCTGTGAACAAGCTTTCTGGTTCTTCAAATTTTGCTTCCAAGTAGTTGGTTTTTTCAATGATAGTCCATCCAGGTTGAAGTTTTAATTTTGTCACCCTTTGTACGAAGTCATAATAACTTGAGTAGCACAATTTTGGAATCTGTGCATTGACGGTTTGAGCATTTTGTAAGCATTTCTCTCTTTTGGCTATGGTGTCAGTTGAGCGTGGAGTTGATGATTTACTCGAGTGACTTTTTATTGGCAGATTCAATGTAGGAATTACACCGTCTTTCAATTTAGTACAATGAGAATCTAAAAAGAAGAGGAGAAAAGGGGATTTTAAAGATTTTTAATTTGATTTTTCATGCATTATGGTCTTACAGGATTACAGTGTTACAGTCACTGCTGTTATGGTGTCGATTCCAGCCAAGCCATATTTTATCATTCTACAGAAATCCCCGCTTGAAAAATCAAAACATTGATACGTGGTCGAGTTTACTAAACTTTGCCGAGTTAAAACGCGCAAAAATATCATATGACATATGACCACGGCTTCCGTTTAGTCCGATCATGATTCTGATCACGTGATATAGCTTGATGTTTTGACTTTTTTAAACCAATGAAATCATTTGTTTATACCGCACTAAAGGCCTTTCTAGATTACCGCGCAAATAAAACCGGGGGTCAACATGAACTTTAAAGCCTGCTGCGGGAAAGGAAAATGGTTTTGAAGAACCAAATATATACAGAAAGGTTTTAATATTATTCAGATATCAGGAAAACAAGTGACATTTACGTGGTTGATCTTTATAAAGTTTGATCTGACGGTTTGTTGTAAAGAATGTTGACCCCCGTGTTGGTTTTATAACCTTTATTTTTGGATTTGTGAGAAGACAAATGTTATTGTAAAAAAAAGTCATTTGGAAGTGTAATCATACCCTTTCTAGGGAACTGGACCAACATTTTTTAAGTCAGAATTCATTGCCAGTAATGCCGCAGCGTGGTTTGAAACCTTGTTGTAGGTCTGGTGGAAAATGGATTTATTTCTGAATGTAAACATTACTGCAGCTAGAATATTTTCCTTATTTTGACAAACAAAAGGTTCAAGATTTGTTTACTTTTTCTTTTACTGCATTTCTCTGTCTTATTCTGCTGTAGTAGGCAATTGAAAACTCCTAATTTTTTGTTTTTGTCAGTGCTCGCTCGGCAGCCATTTTGAATTTTTTTTTTTTTGACGTCTGTACTCGGCAATTTCGTGACCTCTACAGAATCGACGATTTTGCCTGAGGGGAACAGCAGTGCAGTCTTGTACAGTATGGTACCATATGAGCTTAAACGCCATGAAATTAAAAGGCAAGTCTTATGGCAGCAAAAAGTAAAAACAAACAGATTTTTTGGGGGATAAAGAATATATTCTTATATGGAAGTGAAGACTTAGATGGTCCCAATGATGCAATGAGGTTTATAAAAATATAAGTGAGAAATAGGTATTTTTCTTAGCAGTCTTGTCTTGTACAAACTTAAAATTTATACGATAAAAGCTTACAGTGCCACAGGTCTTCTTCTTGTGTTCCTTCTTGTGTTTCTGACAAACATAAACGTTATTTTTATCAATTTGTTTCTTCAATTTCTCATCCACAACTCTATCTCTTGTAACCACTGATAGAAACGCTTTGCTCCATTGAGGGTGTTTTTTTGGATCAGGGCAGCGAAATTGGCCAATGTCTTTATGCTTTCTTGTCGTATTACATTCCACAATAGAGCAGTTTGATCCTGTCATGTTAAAATTGTCTTTATTCTCATTTATTTACTTCTAAAAATAAATGAAAAAGAAGTACACTTCACTGAGAAATTCACTGAGCGGCCGCCATCCTCTATATAATCCTCTCGAAAAATTTTAATTAATGATTTTTGCCAAAACTCCTAGCAAGGTCAAAGACTGACTCACAAAATTTTATTCCTGTGAACATTTTCTGTTTCTCGAGAAAATTAATCTACTTATAGTATGAATATAGATTTAGGAAACTTCTTATTATTACTTTCAGCTTATGCAAAGCCGTTTTTTCAAAAAAAACAAACGATAAAAATAAAATAAAAAAAGTTTTTGTAAAGTTGGCATTGCCTGATCCCATTTTTTTGCTTTTTTTTAAACAAGGATAATATGGACTTCATAGTCACCCTGGCATTATAGACCAGCTCCTGAGTGCGGGGTAGCACCACCTAGAGGGGTCCTAAATTACAATACGATTTTCGTGTTGGTTAACATCTCTAGTTTATGGAATGGAAAGGTAAATAGCGTTTTAAGGGGGCTTTTGGTCTACAGAGGGTCTGAAGTAGGGGGTCCTAAAGCGCCAGGGTAAGGAATTACTAAGCCGTTTTCCTGTCAACAATATCAGCATACATCTTTTGAACTAGCCAAGGAAATAACTTGAAATTTTGCAGAAATACTCAAAATAAGTAGTACAACTATTTGAAAAAAAAAAATAAAAAAAAAATTTCCGGGGTTTTGCCTGAAGAAAAATAGACAAAAAACAGCCATTTTTACCTATTTTTGGCCTGATTGACCATTTGTACCAAATTGAAAACTTAAAAATGTTAAAAAAACTCCATAAAAATATGGAAAACATTGGACTCTATCAAAATCATGAAAATATTTCAGTTTATGACGTCATTATTCGCACTTTTTAGGGTTTCAGGGGGTAAAGATAGCAATTTTTGCTCATTTTTCAACTATTTTCATCATTTAAACCCATTGAAGTGCTCATAAATCGTTAACAATTCCATTTAAATGTAGAAAACGTTGGACTCTATCAAAACCATGAAATAATTTCAGTTTGTGACGTCATCATTGGCCCTTTTTATGGTTTCAGGCGGTAAAAATTGCTATTTTTGCCCATTTTTCACCTATTTTGAACATTTAAACCCATTGAAGAGCACATAAACGCTCAAAAAGTGTTCAAATAAGTGGACGATTTTGAACTTCATCTATATCATATAAGGGTTTAGGTTGTGGCGTCATCACTATCACTTCTTAAGCATTTCAGGGGGCAAAAATTGCTGTTTTTGTCTTAACAATCCATATAGAAATAACTAACAAAAATAACAAGAATGATGGTACTAATTAATCTAAAATTCATGTCATCATCGTCAGAGTTGTCATTATCTTCTGTGTATCCTTCATGAAGGAGTATTTCCTCGACATCATTTGGAAATACTTCGTCTACCCATATTTAATATTACCATCCTCATTCCAACCACGAAGGGTGATATCTGGATAATCTGTCATATTCTCCAACGAACATTTCAATACTTTAGCCACATAGTCATCTCTTAGTATGTGGAGCTTGAGAACAGATTTGCAGAGTGGTAAGTTTGCTAGGTCGACAATTTTTCCTTCTTTTTTGCATTTCTTTTCGAAGATCTTCTTTTGCACGTTGAGCTTTATGGTGGTTTTCGCCTTTCAACTACTCTCTTTTTGACTTTGCCTCCAAAATACGTTTCTAATTCTGTTCATTAACTGTTTTTATTTCTGAATATTCCGAATATTCACCCAAACCACTGTACACGTTTTTTTTTTTTAAGAAACACACTTTTAAGAAACACAAGGCTCAGAATGCCTAAAAACTAAGAAACATCTAAGAAACATGCTGAGGCTGAGAATGAGAAAATAACATTTTTTAATTCGGTTTTTTTAAGAACTTTCCAATCCAACCTTCCATGAGGCTAATTATGTCAAAAAGTTTAGAAACATGTAAGAGACATTTAAGGCTCAAATGGCCGATTTCTTAAGAAACATCGTTCTTTCTATTATTCATTTTTACTTATCTAAAAAAGAAATCACAAGAGTTAATACTCTATAACTTAAAAAAATTAAAACTATATTCCTTTAAAACTGTTACCTCCTGGAATTCATCGGATTTAAGTCACTTCTAATTACATCATCTGCATTTTAAATTATCAATCTTGAAGCTTTCAAATGCATCTCTCAAAAATCTGCGACAGCTAAAAACAAATCTCTTCTTGATCGAAAAAAGCTCTGATTTGTTTTTGTGTGAATATTTTCGGCGGGAACTTATTGAATGTTTTTGTTCGAATCTAACGTTCGCAAGATCTTCCACTTATTTGAGCACTTTTTAAGCATTTATGTGCTCTTCAATGGGTTTAAAGATCAAAATAGGTAAAAAATGAGCAAAAATAGCAATTTTTACCCCCTGAAACCCTAAAAAGGGCCGATGATGACGTCACAAACTGAAATTATTTCATGGTTTTGATAGAGTCCAACGTTTTCTTTATTTAAATGGGGTTTTTGACGATTTATGAGCACTTCAATGGGTTTAAATGATGAAAATAATTGAAAAATAGGCAAAAATAGCAATTCTTACCCCCTAAAACCCTTTAAAGGGGCAATGATGACGTCGCAAACTGAAATTATTTCATGGTTTTGATAGAGTCGAACGTTTTCGATATTTAGATGGAGTTTTTGACGATTTATGAGCACTTCAATGGGTTTAAATGATGAAAATATTTGAAAAATGGGCAAAAATAGCAATTTTTACCCTTCAAATGGTCAAAACAGGCCAAAAATAGGTAAAAATGGCTGTTTTTGCCTATTTTTCTTCAGGCAAACCCACGGAAAGATATTGTTCAGAATGAAAACTTAGGACCTTGTTCCCAAATGGGGTACCGCTCAATGTGGCATCATCTTCGATGTTCCCGTGGAATTTTCGTCACGTGAGAACGTGTAATGGAGATGCTGAAAGAGGTTAATCCAGCAGCAGTTGAGCGTCGTAGAACTCGTAAACTCAAGAGAAGACATAACAATTATTTAGGCCTCAATGGATGCTGGCATTTTGACGGGTACGACAAATTAAAGCCTTAAGCCTGCTGTCCACTAGTGCTATTTTTGGTTATCGCGAAACGTAATCTCATGTCTGAAGTTATTTCTAGATTTTACATGTCCACTATTAAATACAATCACAATACACTAAGTCACACACCAAAAATAAAAAATGCTCTCATGTGATGAAGATGTTTTTATCGCAAAATGATTTTCTCTCATTTTTTCTTCGATCACATGTAATTCGGTCTTATGCAAACATTGAAATAAAAGAAATGCAGGTGGTTGATTGGGTGGTGCATTGACGGATATAGTCGGAAGTTGATTTGGTATCGCTTGGTACATTCCAACAATGATCCTTTGCAGATAGCTTCTTTATTCATGGAAAAGGTTAAGGATGATGGTTTCGTTCCCTTGCGGTTACGGACAGATTGTGGGACTGAGAATGGTACCGCTGCGGCCATTCAATCTTTTCTACGTCAAGGGCACAACGACGAATTTTCTGGGGAAAAATCTCATATTTTTGGTTCATCGCACAAAAATCAAAGAATCGAAACATGGTGGGCTCAGTTCAGAAAATCCCAGTCGAATTTTATGATTGAATTTTTCCGAACGCTGGTAGAAGAAATTTATAATCCTGATGACTTAAAGTATTGTAAAAAGCAAGTTTGGTTATTTTTCTTTTCTTGATATTATGCTCCTTCGGTAGAGAACTCTTTGAAGATACATTTAACTTCTTACATATAATCCTGATGACATGCTGCACAAAGCATGTGCTTGGTTTTTTTTGAACCTTGGATGATGGAGGAATTTATGTTTGTGGCTGTGAACGGTCGCCCAAATACTCTTTATATTTTTCCTTCAGACGGTAAAATTGATAAAAAGATCCTTGTTGACAATGATCAAGTTACCGAAATGAATGAATATTTACATAGTTTAATCAATGAAGACAATGAGTTTGACGATTTTAAAGAGTACTCTCTGGCACCTAATAGCCGGGGGGATTGGAATAAGCGGGGGTTGGGTGAAAAATTTTTGAAAAGGAGGCTAATACAGCTGAATTAGGACAAAAGAGGTAACTTTCAAAAACATTTTCCCAAAAATTAATAAGTGGGGGGGGGGTTGGAATAAGAATGTCCTGGGTGGAAAATTTTCAAAAAATTAATTAGCGGAGGAAGAAAGCTATTAGGTACCCGAGAGTACTTCAACTACATTATTGAAACTTCAGGCTTTCGGAGGGAGTTGAAGTGGGATAATGCTAAAAGTTTGTTTATACTACATCTGATTGATCACGCAGCTAAAGAGTGAACTTAATTACTGTATTGCTCTCATTTTTCTAGTCAACAAACGCTTAGAGATTGCTTTGTTATTTGAGGATGTTACTATTTCTTTTTTGATAATCAAGGCTCTTTAATAACTAGATTTTTAAACTTAAACTTTTAACTTCAATAGATTTATGCATACATTCTTGTGATCCTAGTTTTCGAAATAAACGTTATGTACTGATAATTAACTTTCGACGCGAAGAAACCCCCTTGGATGCCTTTTAAGTGGATTAATTTTTGAATTTTGGCCGTTTTTTTGCAAAATATAATTCTCGCAAAAAAATTTAAAATCTGGATTTTACGAAAAACCCCAGGAAAATAAAAGAATTTAAATGAAATAGAGGACGACGTTTCGCGAAAATAACCACTAAAGATTACTTAATTAATTTCGAACTTAATTAATTCTTTGTAATAATTCCCAAATTAGTATATCTTTAAGGGGGTTAATTTTAGCAGGAAATAAATTTTTCGAAACAAAAATGGATTTAATGATAGTCAGGGAAAATCAAAGAAATTGAAATTTTTTTAGGTGTCATTCGCATTAATTTATTCCCTTAAGGTAGGAGAGCATTTCGTGCAAATATTAAAATAATGGTCCCCCAAAACGCGCAGTATCACTGAGGTATTTCATCGTTATGCCTAATATATCACGAGTCTGTCATTAGAGTAATCAGAACAATGCATAAGGAAAAGAAGTGTTGTTTCCACAGATGCAGAAGGTTGACTGTGTCTGCAAAATTATCTCTAAATTTAAGTTCCGCCGAAGATAGCTGAAGCCAACCCTTAATCGGTTAAGGAGAACCACACCATCGTTGTCAGCAACACTTGAAAACCGAGTTAGCGCTAGGTTTAAAAAATGCAAAAAGAAAAGAAAGAAGCACCAAAGCGTTCGGTTCTACAAATTCCGCCACTCTTTGTTGTTTGTAGTTCTGACGGGAGAAAACATTGTATTTTTTCATACTATATATATGCCATAAAATATACGGAAATATCAAATAAAAATCTTTGAAATCTTCAAGTATTAAACTATGAAAATAGAATTCCTACATTTTCTTCGAGTTGCCCAAAAAAAACAACTTAGTTATCCCAATTCTCGATCCTTCCAAGGGAATCAGCATATAATTGATACTTACAAATACATGGGTGAAAAGTGTGAGCGCAACGGAATCACACCAACGGGTTTGCCGGTGTTCATTTTTTCCAAATGTTCACTTATGATTCGAACGTCATTCGAAACAATCTTTGACCAACTGTTCTTGAAATAGATCACCCACGCAAGGAGAAAACCCTGGATAAAAAGAATGTTTCATTTGGATAGATAAGGTATATGAAGAAGTCAGCAGCTTCTGAATTCTATATTTACGTGGTCAAAAGTTAGCAGTCCGCACATTAAACAGTTATTGGACAAAGTCGAATCCAATATGCGAAAATATTGGGCGTGCGAGAAAAGATATTGGACGAGGCTTTTTCATATTGGATGAGACTGCGTCCAATTAAATAGTTTGCTATCCGTTTATTGTTAAAAAATTTTTTAAAGTATAATTCCAATTTATAAGCTAATTAACCGGATTTCTTGGTAGTTTTCTTCAAAAGTATTAATTTTTTTTTTATGTAACGTCAAAAAGAAGATGCTCAATTGTCATCAAATTCGTTGGGTGACGTCAATTTTGGAAATATATATAGCCTCCACGGAAGCTATATATTAAACAGTTATCGGACAGTAAAGAAGCCAATCAAATGTCGCTATTTATGTGCGTCGGATAATATACTACTTACATAAAAAAGATACAATCAACCTCGTTTTTTTGTACACGGCAAATATGAAGAATTCACTATGGTCAGAGCCCTTAATTACAACTGCATCAGTTCATTACTCGCGTACGCTTACTAAGCGTGTTAAAGGGGACCTAAACCTTCATCATTGTGAACCTATCCTTCTCTTTTGCACCCGTAAATTACTTCAAAGACAGAGGAGTACTTACATTTTTCAAACTGCAGCAGTTTTTTGCATTACCGTCCCCATAATACACTCTTCCAACTACGCCACACAAGCCACAAATTAAGTCATTAATATTTCTTTCCGTCAATACTTCAAACATGTAGAATCTATTGTACAGTAACTCTCAAATATATAAGGGTTTTTGTCTTTATTGTTTCCATTTTGAGTAGTTGAAGGTTTTATACTTCTAGACTATATATATATGCTGACCCTCGATTTCAGTGAATTGCTGAATAAAATAATGTACAAGATAGAACATATCAAAAGATTTATTTTTACGTGATATAAAAGAAGGGTTTCAAGTATTTTTTGAATTGTGTGATTTTCCCTTCGCAAAAAAATCAATCTTCAACATCATTTTTAACAGGTTGTTTCATTCCCAACCATATTTTCCCAAAGTGTTGAATTTATATATCCAGCAGTATCTGAACAGTTCCTTTTTCAGTATCTAGGGACATGTTCCCATAGATAGGCCTCTCTTACTGATTTAAAATGAGTTTACCGTGACGAAAAGGGTATACTACATGTATAGTGTCGCACTTCTTGTTTGTAAATTTTTTCACTTTAATGGTGACTTTTATGAAGGTGCAAATGTTTGTTACCAAATAACCGTTCGGGCAGGAATTTTTCACGCCACCGGGGAACGTCGCTGGTCCGAGATTGCTACCACAAACACTGTATTCGCATTCATCAGGTTCAAAACCATTGCTATAATCCACCTCGTAATAGTTGGTGAGTATTTCTTCCGATATTTTATAAGTTATTGTGCGCTTCATTTGTAAATCGATAGTATCGTTGTTCTTCATTCGTTGATTGTCACTCAATTGTTGTTGAACGTTGTTGTCATTGTCCTCTTGTTCAGATTGATTGCTTTGTTCGTTCGTTGTTCATTCGTTCGTTGACTCGTTGTTTTCGTATATTTTTCTTGCTAGCATAACAAAGTGGGTATGCAAGCATATCCGCTTCCTAGTTACCTGTAAAAATAAAAGAAATACTGAATGTCGACTGATTGGAACTTCAAATAAAGCAGCCAAACTAAAAGGGGCTAATATTTAGAAAGATTTCATGTTCATCTTAAAATGACAAACCTCTTTCAATTTTTAATATTGTGTTAAAAGTTATGTTATAATAGAAGAGGCAAGCAGTCAGTACATGACACCTAGTGCTGTGGTGGACTCTTTTTTTTTATTTACAAAACGCATTCAGTGTAAAGAACCCCGATCTACAGAAGGCTTTTGCTTCTTTCTATTGTTATCATTTAGAGCTTTTGTACGTAAATGGATTCGTTTTGCACAGTTTTCAATCACATGACTAGAAAGGAACCAATCCCAAGGGTCGAACATGGTAACGTGATAGAAAATGTATGCAAATCACAACTTGCCTTTTATTTAAATCATAAGAAACTTTGAACATAAGTTTTTTGGTAAGAAATCGCGATAAGTTTTTCGATTTTGAAAAAAAAATCCGTTTTTAAGTAACACGATTTTCCGGAGATTTTATAAAAGACTATAGACAGTTCCCGTCATTGCAAATATATTTCCTGTGGCAAGAGCGGAGCGCTGTTTGCACTTAAAAACTTAAAAAGGTTGTCACATTTGAATAAGTTACAGTATAAAACGCGTATTGAACCGTTTTAGATATTTCAAACCCAATGAAAGATATGGACAAGAGTTTTTCTGTTCATAACATTGAAAAAGTCTTTAGCTTTAATACACCCCTGTCCTGTCTCATAGCCCCGGTAGAACTTTTTCTCACAGTGGGGATAAAAGTTTCTATTGAAACCCCAACGGGGATAGAAAACCTATATTGAAACCCCAACGGGGATAGAAAACCTATTGTTTCCAGCTCCAAAAATCCAATGGGGATGGTTTTGGACTTTTGGTTTTTGATTTATTTCCATTTGATTTCCAATGGGGATGAAATCAAAGTCAATTTCCCAGTGGGGCTGAAATTGTAGGCTATTTTTCCCGCCGGGGACGAAATTTAGGCCAAATTTTCCGGTGGGTTTGGGGCCCCACCGGGTCTGTGACACAGGGATGTTTAATTTTTTTCTTTGGGTCTTGAAATTTAACTGCAAAATTGACATCGTATAATACATTACCCTTAAAAATAGGGTCCCCATGACTAAATAATATATGCCTCTTTGTAAAAATTGTAATAACATTAAAGTAAGTTTAAAGCAATTCAAAAAACATTTTAAAAAAAGAAGTTACAATCAATTTGATCAAGGTACGGGCGTAGTATAAAGGTCCTCCACTGATAATAAACAGGACAATGGCATTTTGTTTTGTTGATTTTTGGAAACCAAACTGTACGAATAGAAACTTTTATCCACGGTGACGCCATAATTAGACACATAAGGCTTGTTACTACTAATAGAAATTTAACTGTTTTGTCTTTAATTTTTTCTCAGGTTTACAGAACTTCTGACTGCAAAGAAGTTTCCCCTTCACACATGAAACGTGTACATAGCAATCTTGAGCACCGGTACCTTTGGGTGAAATTGTGACATAATTTGATGGCGGTTGCTTGTTGTTGCTTTTTAGTGGAAAGCATCTCCTCTCTCAATTTCGTATCAGGTGTAAAAACTTCTTCTCCTCCCTGGAAAAACGTTCTACCACATACACTGGATCGGTTAATGGGGTGTTCAGGTGTTCGCAGGTGAATTCCTTCAATTTTGCTTGGTAGCATTGCGATTCACTAGTGGATGGATCCAAAAAACAAAAAAAAATTTTCCAGCAGTGGACCGGAAGGACATGAGTATTCTGTTTTCACTTTCGTAGACCTTGACGTAGCCTGGCTCAGCAGGGTTCCATAGTTTTGGAGTACATTTTCATCCCAAAAAATGCCCACACTCACAGTTTCTAGGTTTCGTACGATTTGAATAAAAACGGTAAAACGGTAGAGTGAAAGTTAATATTTTATTGGTTGATTAATTATTATCGATTTACCATTTTAAGGGTTAAGGTCCTAGAAACCTGAAAAAACTAAAAATTACATGCAGACTTTAATTACTTTTTTACTTTTCGGTTGTGATTTATTTGATTAAATAAATAAATATAAACTTGTAATAAGGTCTGTCGTTGTCTTTGGTAATAGAAGTGGAAAAAGAAAACTACTTTGATAGTGAAGCTAAGGCTACACTAGACACTTTTCAGGCGCTTGCAAGCGCCCGAAAATATTGGTGGTCTAGCCAGGGGTAAAAGAAAATTCGAATTAATTTTCAATAAATCAAGAGAGATTTTTTAGAAAAAATTCAATTCGAGTGGTTTAACAAAAGAACGGAAGCAGAAAAGTAAACAGAAAGAAGAAAATCCATTGATATTTGTTGCAGAAGCCCTGCAACAAAATAAATCTGATCTATTTTGTTGCATAGCCTTGCAACATTTTTTGAAGCTTTTTGTTGTGTTGCAGTGAAAATTGCAGAAAATTTCAACAGGCTACACTCGACTTTTTTCGTGCGCTTACAATGCAGCAGATGTTGCGTTGCAAGCGCACGAAAAAGTGTCTAGTGTAGCCTTAGCTTAAAAGTGCTCAATGATCAAGGAAAATCAAGAGCAGTACATTAAAAAAATTAGAAGACTAGTATTTAAGTAATTTTCTTACTTTCCAGATTATTGCAATATTTCAGATACTTCCGGACAGAAATATAATTATTAGACAATTGCTCTTGACGTAACTTAAAGATAGAAAAATAATGTTTTACATACCTCACCATAAAATTCAACCTCCAAACAAACAAATCGGTTGGTTGGGTTTATGGTGGTTGATATTTCATCAAAGGCAGTGGTCAAGATATCTGTTCTGTCTACCATGATGAAGTTTGTTGCTCCTTGGCAGACAACAGCAAGGTCCATGATTTCCAAGTCTCTCCCCCAAATCAACCTCTTTTGAATGAACCGCAACACTTCAATGGGGTTACCTTTTATTGTTTCATTACTGTGAATGTCAGCTAGGATTGACACTATCTCTGTATCTTTTACAATCTCTCTAGGAGGGTCACAAATTTTGATATGAGGCCCATCTATAATTTCAATATTGAACGCCTGGTCAGATAGGGCTGTCTCATGTTGTGGATCTTGCTCTACGGCCCTGCCTGGTTGATTTTCCCCAGTTGTCCTGTTTGGCAATTCTCTCTCTGTTGTCACAGTAGCTGAGAAGGGGTTGCTTGTCCTGGGGCTCAGGTACTGTTGGGTGGTGACTGTTGCTCTCTTGTCCTGTGTGGTGTTGGCGAGTTTGGTGGTGTTGGTGAGTTTGGTCGTATTGATCCTAGTTCTCTGTAGCTGTATTCAAACAATATGTCATCTTCATCATCATCAATATTTTCATTATCATCATTATATTTGCCTTGATATGGGAACATTGGATTGCTCAACGACTTTTGTGAAAAGAGGCTTAAAAAAAGGTCTTCAAGTTCCTGAATGAAATAGACAAAATTTTTAAAGTAGCTGTTGTATCGATATTTTAGGGTTAAATATTTGGAAAAAGCCGCAATTTAGAAAGCGAAAATAAAATCGGAGATCAAATTACTGTTAATGATTGATTTAATGTAACAAAAGTTATTTAAAAGATAAAAACATTAATGGCCTTTTGAATTTAGGAAAACCAGAAGTAAAGATTTACGGTGAACACATTTATATTTTAACAAATTACTTACTTCTTTATACTTCAATTCGTTTTTTTCAATGTTCATTTCTTTATCGATGCATTTCCAGATAAAACTTATTCTTTGGCGAGTTTGAATGGCCTTGGCCTGGCTTTTGGAACGTCCAAGTGAAATATACCATCTGATAACAAATGTAGTGTTGGACGGTGAAAAAGAATGCGGCTATTATATTTGATTTTTCCTGACATGTTTCGGACTCGGTCCGTTCTCAAGTGAATGATATTTCTGTAGAAAAAAAAGCGTTTTTATACAAAATTATTTGACGTCAAATTGGACAAATACGTCATTTTAGGCGATTTCGGCCTGAAAATGGGTTGGTGTGAATGGGGCCATCTGATAAGTTGAATTTGGTCTAAAATGAACGTGTAAATCAGACTTAGGCGCTCGGTTGGAGAAAATTGAGTTCTTGGTTCAACCCATGAGGTGCGAGGGTTCTCAGTTCTTTGATCCAGAAGTTTTCTCTCTGTAGTATTATCCTTTTCATTCTTTCTATATCTGTCTCGTTGATCTGTTCGATGATGGTGAACTTTGCGTCTCTGTTGAAATCGTGGTTGGTTTGGTGGAAATGTTTACACGCTGGGATTGTCTCTTGTCGTGGTCTGTATGCATTACTTCTATGGTTATTGAGTCTTTGATTGAATTGGGTCTCGCTTTTTCCAATATATTGGATGTGACATTTGTTGCATTCCAGGAGGTAGATGATGCGAGTGCTTTTGCAGTTAACGCTGTAGAAGATCTGGTACGTCCTTTTGGTTTGTTGACTGGTGAAGGTTGAGGTTGACATTATTTGTTTACAGCAAAGGTTTCCTGTCCTTGTTAAGCAAGGCTGGCACTTTCCTTTCAGTTTTTGTTGTTTTCTTGAGACTTTGTTGTTGGATATTGATGTTTGTCCAAGTAGATCTTTCAAGTTTTTGTTGCGTCTATACGCAATGACTGGTGTTTGTTGGAAGGTATCTTGAAACCGTTCGTTGATGTTTAGGATATCCCAGATGCTTTTCCAGTAAGGTACGGATAGGTGGTAAGTTTTTGTTAAAGGTAGTGATGAAGGCGATTTGTTGTTTATTCTTGGTGTTGTTGTATTTTAGGAGATCTTCCCGGTTCTTAATATTAACTTTGTCGAACTGTTTATGGAGGTTTTCAGCTTTGTATCCTCTTCTGATGAATGCATCTTTCATTTGGAGGAGGGATTGGTTGTATTCTTCGGGGTTGGAGCAAATCTTTTTCATCCTTAGTGCTTGACCGTATGGGATGTTGTTTTTTAGGTTGTTTGGGTGGTATGAGGTATTATGGAGGTATGATGACCGATCTGTTGGTTTTTTAAAGATCTTGTAATCTAGCCGATTGTTTTTTATGGTTATCGTTGTGTCCAGGAAGTTGATCTCGCTATGAGAATATTCCGTCGTGAATTTAATTGATGGGTGAACTGTGTTGATGATTGCGAAAAATTCTTTTAGATCACTTTCTGTGCCTTTCCATATAAAAAATATGTCATCAATGAATCTGAGGTATTTTTTGATGTTGTTAGTTATGCGTGGATAGATTTCTCGTTCTTCGAACTCTCCCATAAAAATGTTTGCATACGATGGGGTACATTTAGTACCCATTGCGCATCCTTTGATTTGGAGATAGTGTTTGTCGTTGAATACGAAGTTATTAAGGGTGAGGATGAGGCGTAAGAATGTTAAAATTACTGTCATGTGTTTAATGGACGACTCGACGTTTGTTAATGATTTACGAATGGAGGCTATGCCTTCGACATTCGGGATGTTGGTATATAATGCCGACACATCCATGGTTACAAGTATTGCGTGTGTTGGTATATGTAAATCTTTGGTTTTGTTGATAAAGTCTGTTGTGTCTTTGATATATGAAGGTAGTGATTTCGCATGGTCTTGTAGGTGATAACAAATGTAGTATATTAAACTTTTACTAATTGCCTCAAAAGTTTATTCGTATTGAAGAACTAGCTGTGAAACCTTTTATAGATCAAAATTTCTTCATAGTTATAAAACGAGTTAGAAATTATATATTGGACAGTGGGTCGAGATAAAATACCATTAGATGCTAGAAATTAGTATTTTTCACAAAAAACGATTAAATTAATAAATACCTCTCGAAATCAAAGAAAAGTTGTTGCGTATTCACGTACGTATACGAAAAATCGTCACTGATACGTTTTTTGTTGGTCTCTTTTGTTCTAGTTGAAATTTTTCTTGCGTAGACCAAAGTCTTTTTGGATTGAGATAATGCAATCTAAAGATTTCAAGTTAGAATAGTCTACTCAATGACGACGTCCCGTCCTTGCTAAGTCCAAAATCATATTGAAATAATCGCCACTTTAGGATTAAAAAATTAATCATATAAACCTAAAATTGTTATTGGTTCGACAAAAAAGAAGTCCAAAATCATATCGAAATAATCGCCACTTTAGGATTAAAAAATAAATCATATAAACCTAAAATGGTTTTTGGTTCGACGAAAAAGAATCTGACAAACTCCAAAATCATATCGAAATAATCGCCACTTTAGGATTAAGAAATAAATTTTATAAACCTATATTGGTTACTGGTTCGACAAATTGAAAGATTGGCTGTTACTGAGGTTTTAGTGCCAGGTGCCAAGATATTTGACGTTTTCTGAGGTTTGTTCAGCCAATATACAGCATAATGTGTTGACTTTAGATAAAAACATACCTCTTCTCCTGGTTGGGCTACATCAAGGTCAGATTCAGATTCGTTCTGATTTTCTCCTAGGTCACTTGGTACAAAGGTGATCTCAGGGTCCATCGTATATTTAATCATAAATTCTTCTTTTTCACGATATTTTTGTGCGCGTTCTTTATATAGATATCCATTCTCTTGACACATTTATTGTGGACCTTGCACACACGAGGTTTGTGGATGCCTTTGTGCGACTCAAGAGACATCCATCTAAAATGGGTCAAGGAATCATTTATTGAAACGGAAATTTTTCATGATAACAAGGGTTGTTATCAAGCAACGAACAGATCAAAATGTGGAAAAATACTGAATATTTCCTGCTGTAGATTTTTAGCTGTTACCTAAACATCCTTAGCTGAACGGAATGCTCACGAGATGCTTGCTCTTCTGTCCATTTTGGATGGTTAGGATGCTGTTTCTCACGTAAGTGCCTGGCGAGCTCTGTTTTCATTTCGCCACAATATTCAAAGGGGCACTTCATGAATGGCTTCTGCTGGTTTTTTGCTAATAAAAAATTAATAAGAATTAAGTTCTAATAAATCGTACAAACACTTAATAATTAACAAAGCTCAAGGAAGTTAAATTCAGATCCTTCAATTTTTTTTTGCTTTCTCCTAATCCATTTTTTATGAAACATATTTCAAACCCTCCTGGCGGTATAATCTAAGCTTTTTAGCGGGAGGCTAGGAAACTTTAGTTTTGTATATTTGTTCCGTTAAGCACCTATAGATAAATATACTTCAAACTTACGATTTGGCACAACAGCATCGTGGCATTTGAAGAAATCAAACAGTCGGTCTGAAATGTAAATAAAGATGTATAGGTATCTCAATAATATATAAAAGATTCCTTATCGGATTCATTGGTGAAAAGCCAAAGAACAGTTCCAAAAATCCAATATGCCTTTCAATTGTCTCTTCTCCTCTGATATTTTGGATTTAAGTGGGCCGTCTGAATCTGTAAACAAAAAGAGTAAGTATTTTTATCAACACATAAGGTTTTGGCTATTGACGAATATTCCTTTCTTGTGACCTCAATAAATAAAATTGCATTTCAGAAATATAGAGCTTGACCATAAAAACCATTTTAGTTTTCCATACCTTTCTCTTTATTACATGGTTCTTTTCGGATCTGTTTCGGTTCACTTTTGGTTCGGATTAGATCTATAACATATGAAATTACACAAATTATCAAAAAAGGTTTTATTTTATTGAAAAAGTGGTTATTGTGTAGATATTTTAGGGTCGCAGAGGTCAAATATTTTGGAAAATTTCATCAATACATGAGGTTTTGACGAATTATTCATTTCTTGTGACTTCCATAAATGAAATGGCATTTTAGAAATATAGAGCTTGACCTTAAAAACCCAAAGTAACCCAATTTGACCTTTTAGGCTCTGTTTTGGTTCGGTTTCTGTTCCGTTCAAATCTATAACACATGAAATTATACATACAGGGTGTCCTGAAAAAAGTCTGTAGTCGTGTTTTGACAGAGGACTTTTTTTCAGCACACCCGTATTACCAAATAAGTACATCCTTAATTTGTTTGATAGTTAAAGCAAATTCTGGAGAACTGAGCAATTCAGTTTCGAGGTCAAAAATGAAGGAGGGGCGATTTCAATTAAAATATCCAGAATGAAATAATACTTGTTGGTGCGAGTGTGTTTTCCATTTTTTTGAGAAGATTAACACAGGTGCTTCCAAAACCATTGATGTCACTTTCCTTACACCATTGTAAATAAAATTGTGAATAAAAAAACTACTGAATCCAAAAAGTTAGAAATCCAGATTATTTTTCATTTAGTAGTTCTGTTGTAATTTTTTCTAAATTTTTAATATAAAAAATTTCTATTACCTGGCATAGCCTGTTTATCAAGGCAAAAGTCTTTGTGTTAATTTTACAAAGATCAGTTGGAGCCATTTTCAATTGAATTAAATTATTGATGAAGTCGAATACTTTTTGGTAATCCTGAAAATAAATAAAAAAATGAAAAATAAAAAAAACATAAGAAATCTTAGAATACAGTACAGGTTCATTTTAATCCTAAAAGGAGAAAAATTTAATATGAAAAAGCATCATCTTTTCAGAAAATATTATGGTAAATTTTAAAGTCTCACTCACTGGAGGATCGTTCAAGCTCGACTAGCTTTTCGTTGTATATGGCCACTGCTTTTGGATCTAGAAATAAATTATGAAAAAATCATGACGAAAAATTGAGCTTGACTTGAAATTGAGTTGAAAGAAAAATTAAATAGAGAACTAAGACATCAGTTTTTTCTCAATCAAATTTAGAAGGGAAGTTCAAGGCAGTTATTTTTTGAATAAAACATGAACGAACTAATTATTATCAAAGTCTTATCTTACTCGTATAATACACGTTTTTGTCAAACTTTTTCTTCTTCAATTTCGACTTGTCATCCGCTTAAATATAAGTTAAAAGAACTAAGAAAAACAAGTTCAATTCAATATTTGTTTCTAATTCAAAAAATATAACTTCGAGATACAAATAATATCAATATCTATAGTTTTATTCCATTGAACCTTAATATTTTAAAAGGTTGCAATAGTACTAACCATCTTTCTCCCTATCTTTTTGTTCTAATTTTGCGCTTTCCTAAGAATAGAAAATAGGAAAATTATTCAATAACTTTTTCCAAGGGCTGAAATCCATAAGGCTGGGAGATTATTTACAAAAAGTTGTAGAAGAATGGTTTTCAATACATGTAAATTTGATCTTAACTTACTTCTATCAGGGGTAGGTGGAACAACGTCGGTGCCTGCTGATTCAGCTCCACTGTCAATATTGCTGTCAGGGTAATAAGTTGGATCCTTTACAGAATCATCATCATCATCATCGTCAATCCCCGATGATATGTTCGACATGGTCTTTTGTAAGTTTAGCTCTAAAATATCGAAATCAAATTAAATACTCGTTTCATAGACATATTTATTTTAAAAAAATTCGGAGCGACTATAGAAATCCCACTTGAAAAATACACGATAAACGAGGGTCAACCTACTAACCTACGTACCAATTGTTTAGGAAACATCACATTAAAGCCCGTACCATATATACGCGTTCACTTATCTTGGGGCATGGTTCACTTATCTGGTCACGAGTTAAATTACAGTTTAGTCTTTTAAGACTTAAGTCTTTTCACGAGTCTGTATTCCGCAAAATCATACCATAGTATTTGAACCTACGTAACCTTCGTAACCTTCGTTTAGAGATTTAATATTTGAACCTACGTAACCTTCGTAACCTTCGTTTAGCTCTAGCTTAGACGGCCGACATTCAGCCCTACTCTTTTAATTGTTAGAGTAGGCAGAAAGTGGGCATAAAGTTGGCAGTTAAAATCTTTGCTTGGAAAAGATAGGAAGAGTCGTAACCTTCGTAACCTTCGTTTAGAGATTTGGTTTTTAAACCTACGTAACCTTCGTAACCTTCGTTTAGAGATTTGGTTTTTGAACCTACGTAACCTTCGTAACCTTCATTTAGAGATTTGGTTTTTGAACCTACGTAACCTTCGTAACCTTCGTTTAGAGATTTGGTTTTTGAACCTACGTAACCTTCGTAACCTTCGTTAAGAGATTTAGTTTTTGAACCTACGTAACCTTCGTTTAGAGATTTAGTTGTTGAACCTACGTAACCTTCGTAACCTTTGTTTAGAGATTTGGTTTTTGAACCTACATGTTTATAATCAGCTAAATTTAATTTAGAGACAACAATAGTTTTTCGATTATTGTAATTTGTTGACCGATTTAAAATAAAAGTGATACAGTTCATTAAATAAAAACTAAAATCCCGCAAAAAGTATCATAAAAATTGATTTTGAGCGGTTGACAAAAAATATCATATCGAATGTTTTTACAACGTTCCATTGTAAACGGTGCTTGCATCTTTCACAAACTGGAGAAAAAGATTTTCTTCCTTATGCTGATAACGCCACATAAACTCTGCTAGGTGGGAACTGAAGAGATACTTTTTGGCACCAAAGGCCGGAAGATGTACTTTGGCGTGGCGCCAGTGCCCTTCGATTTTATTTGTGTGATCACCGGATTCATTCACGAATTCGATACTGTGGTTCACCTAAGATGCGAATAAAAATTATATCATAAGGCTATTCTTCTAATGAAAAAAGTCATTGCAATATTAAACAAATTGCTGTAATATTATGACCTTACATTTACAATTATTGAAACATTACGAATTAAATGATAAATTTCTTAATCAGTTTAGTAAGTACTTACTTTGAGATGTTTATAGTCTTTTTTGGATAGGATGTCGTATGCTTTCCAGTAATCACTTATGATAGTTGTGCCTGGCTTTATGAATTTTTGAATAATCGGTAATAATGTATTTCTATCACGCTTCTCCACGGGTACCTGGAAAAATCGAAATTTCATACTTGAAAGATACGTGAAATCAGGCCTCCACGTAATATATGTAACTAGAAAAGTATTGGGCAGTTAAGAAGCCAATGAAAATGTCGTTTGCATGAGTTTGGCACTAAAAAAATCTTACCATGAAATTTTTTCTTGAGCTTTCCTCGATACCACCAAATACCCATTGACCCTCCACTCTATGACCTCGATGATATTTTCTTTTACCGAATTTACTTTCATCAATTTGGACACGAATACCTGAAAGAATACAAGACAGTGTCCTTTAAATTACAGACCAAGCGATCCACGTGATTAATTCGAAGATCAAGATTAAGTCTATTATTGACCTGATGACAAAGTAATATCCCGTTACTTAGACAAAAAAGGAAGAAATTTTTAATCTTAAAATTTTTACCTTCCCCTCCGATCGGCTCAATTTTCTTCAGAATCACAACTTCGCAAACTTCACGGCAAAACATATCCCAATCAACAGCTGTGTTAGGAGAGAGACCCATTTGTTGTATGATCACAGATTGTTCTACTCCTATATAAAAAAAAAATTTGACATTATTTTCAAAAAAATATTTTATCTCATTGAATTTAAGTTTGCAAAAGTACATTGATACTATTGTCAACAAAAGTTGATATGTGTCAATGAAATAACAAACTAGCCCATTTGTCTGTAATATACCGAAGAACAAATAATTTACCTGTTGACCATAAATACGTGAGTTCTAGTATTTCTGTTATTGTTAAGTTGCTCTTATCAAACCATGAGCCAGCTCTGATTGATTTCTCCAACGAATGTCCTTTTCGCTGACACCTCCAAATAATCCCATCAGAACACTTGGTTGTAAAAGACAAGTGCATTGGCAGACCACATGATTGGCACATTCGAGATTTCGGAATTAGATTATTATCCATTGACCACTTGATCGCTTGATCTTTACTTTGGATGACATCTGAAAGCAACCAACGATATGAACCTGCGATGGTCTGTTTTTGTCTTTGGTAGCTGAAATTTGTTTGGGATGATCCACATTGTGTTGATTTGTCCAAACGAATGATCTTACTTATAGGTTTGCTGTATGAAGCTTGAGTAGATCGCTCTCTTTTTAACATGATTCTTATCTAAAGAAATATGAATTATTGTTCTATTAACCAAATTCTATAGTAATGATGTATCTTTGATATTCAAGGGCAAAATAAAAAAAAATTTATTTCGATAATAAACGATAATAATACGTTACAATACGTTCTGGAAAATATATGATTAATACAAGGCCCTATAATAACTAAACACTCCTCTCTCAATGATGTGTTGAGGACCCAGTAATGTAATAATACTCATGAGAATTTATCCCGGAATTTATTGAGATTTCCGAATAATGGAGTTGAAATTGGAGGGTTAACCTCGTTATAGGAAAATTTGCTTTTTATGTTTTGAATCAGATAAATAAATTGCATCATGTAACATTCAGTCAAAGAAAGTTATTACTTAAATACGTATTGCAGCAATACGTTCCGTCCCCTAAACAGAAATAAAAGCCCGGGCTAAGTATTCAGATTTGTTATTCATGACAATACACAATAATGAATTTAAGTTTGATACTGATAACAACTGACCCCTTCAATGTCAAAAATAATTAGATTATAACAATGTAACCACTATAAATCATATATTAAATATTTATTCTGAAATGTCTATATTACTGTAGATACTAAATCATCCAAAACCGAATTGTAGCGTAATGCTTAATTAATTTCATAACCGATCATCAAAGTTCAATATCATTAAAATGGAAACGATTCAAATCATTCGTGAGCAGTGTTCGATAATTCGTGCGTTGATGGTTGAGTGTATCTTCTGGTTGTACTTTTGCACGTATAAATCCATTGGAATTATATTACCAGTGGTTAAAGAATCGTCCAATAGCTCAGGCGCCTTCTTTAAAAACACATGGGTCATTCGATGCCCATTTTTCACAGAAGAGTATTGACCGTATCCTTCTTTGGCTAAATACTCGCAGCATCTTTGATACTCTAGTGTCATAATATATGGTCGAATGTTTTTAGTAGTACATATACGCACAGAACGTTGGGTAACAATTGATCCCGGGGACGACAGTACAACTTTGCACAAGTTTTGCTGACTTGGAACAAACACATTAACTGTCCTCGATGGCATGATCGATCGTACAAACTGAAATTAAAAGCAAAAATAGATTGAAAAGCGATTTGAAAAGACTTCGATAAGAACAAATTAAGAATAATTTGAGGCTCGTAAGAACATCTAAGTCAGAATATATCAAAAAATTATGAAAATGCCTTTCCTTAAATCGAAAACTTTAAATAAATCGTCCCAGGAACTAATATGGTATGTTATGGAGTTTTACAATTAAAGAGTAAAATAAGTTATTTACCTCTTTGAGGACGAATTTTTGTTCCTCTGAATTGTTAATGATATTTCTGGCTTGTATCACCATTTCGAGTGAGACTTCTTCGTCCAAACCAGTGGCAGAGTTATCACATAAAATAGCGAAAACCTTTTCCATAGTGTGTAGCGCCACTGCTATCTTTGGAATGGTATCGGCCAATTTAGAAGATTTCACGGGTATGGCCATCCTCATTTTCGAATTCGATTCGTGAATGAATTCTGTTTCCAATTTATTGAGAAATCTATGAAAGGAATGAAAGAAAGCAAATTATTTTTGGGAGTCTACCGCGAAAATTAGTTCCGCAAAATGCAAATATCAGTGAAAATTTTTGAAAATCTTTAGGAAAATGAAATTATTTAGGCAACATGTGGGTGTCGTCTACCGCGAAAATTGGTTTCGCAAAAAATGACAATTTCACACCCTCGAACCGCTGAAATAAGTTCCCTCAAAAGTTATTTCCCTTAAGGTACTAAAAAAATGTAAAAATTAAAAATGTCGGTTTCCGCAATTTCGTAATCTAGTACACCTTCTTTACTTAATTTAATTATCTACTTACTCAGCAGCACTCGCACCAAGATAAAAGATTGGAGGATTTTCTGGATCCAATATCTCTTGCAGTTTTGAATAAAAATCATTCATGTCGAAGTTGAATTCTTGGCCAAAATTGCGATTAGCAGAAACTTGTTCCTCTGGACTAGGACGGTAGGGAGTTGGAACTGTAACTAAAAATCTCTCCCAGAATCCATCATTCCTGTCTATAGTAGCAAGTAGCATTGAAATGTTTTTCAATTGTGTTGATCCTAAGGAAAGAGAAAAGAAAAAACCGTTAAAACTTATTTATAAGGATCAAATTTTGATAGCATTGTTCAAAAATTTTAATCAAAAATGCAATGTGAATTTTAACCAAAAAATGTGAAAAATAAATTTGTGCCTTTAAATGAAATCTTATATACATTAAATCGACCGCAATGGAATAATTTGTTATAATGGATAATGTGTACGTACCCAAAATACAAAACGGAATATTGCCTTTCAAGTGTCTCTGATTCTCCGTCGCATAGTTTATGTTGATTGTTTCTCCGCTATATATCTTACATATGTTCTCGATTTCTCCTATAAAATAGAAAATATAAATAGAGAAATAAACTATATTTTTGATTCAACAAACTCCTAGATCAAATCAGATTGTATGAAGTAGGCTGTAGGTTACGAAGGTTCAAAAAGTTAAGAGACATTTCAAAATGACGGCTAGAATGGTGATTTGTAGGTTTTAAAACGTATTTGTATAAAGGGATCATTTAGATTTTGAGTCAGAGACTTATAGGGGGTTTATAGGGGTTTGAAATACTGTTTTCCCGTCAAAATTGTTGCTGAATCCCAGAATCCCAAAAATTGAAAAAAATAATAACACCGTCACCACCAGTTTGTAGAGGTTAAAGTACCGGCATAATGACAAATAATAAGGATAAATACCGTCACCGTCACCCTTTTCCCTTACTAAAAAGGAGCAAACTCTTCACGCCGTAAAAGTACAAAACACCTATTATTATGTACAGTAGAATAATGATTGCTTAAATCAAACCTCTGTAATGAATAATCAAAGAATTTACCTGTGTTATTTTCATCATTCTTTGCAAAGCGCGAAATGTATTCTGAGATCTCCGAGTTCACAATGTAAGCTTCTGACTTTTTCGAAAGAAGTTTCGTCAATCCACTGCTTGTAGTAGACGAAATTAGGGAATCCTTGATCGAGTCGGGAATGGGATCGGTTATTCCATGTTTTATTGCAGAAGATTTTCCTGTAGGTGAAATAAAATTGCACATAAAAATTGGCTGAAGTCAGGATATATTTACATAAAAATATGATCTCTTCACTTCTCTTTCCAGTAAAGAATATGTTCAACCGGGGCGGTCGAAAGAATTCGAAAAACAACCAAACATGTGGTACTAAAAATGATTTACACAAACAAACTTACACCGTGGGGTTTCACTACTCTCTGAAGGCGACGTTTCCCCGCACTCTTTTTGTTCGTGCGTCCGATATTGCCGATTAAGAAATATGATACTATCGCGTACCTAATAGCCAGGGGATGCAATAGAGTGGGGGTTGGAAAAAATCTCTAAACTAAATAAGCGCAGGGTAAGATTAAAATGTTTGCGGTGTCCTGGTTGGAAAAATTTAGAAAAACTAATTAGGGGGACTTCTATTTAGTTACCCGAGAGAAGGTGAATAAAGCAAATGATTAAACTTACCAGTGGTGGGTTGGCCTACGAATAGCCAATATGTATTCAAATTCAATACGAATCCATCACGCACTTGAACCCGTGCTCCAATTCTCGACAACATAAAATTTATTGTTGTTAGTATGGCTGGCATCAAGAACGCACCATTAAACCCATGTTTATTTCAGTGGCGTCACTAGGGTGTCGCTCCTGAAGACTCAGCGACACCCTTTTTTGACAAACAAAAGTTTTTGAAAGACAAGAAATAAAAAGCGCTGGTAAGAGGACGACGCGCGGCGACTAGCGCTCGTACGGACACGCGCGGCGTGCAGCTTTTTTAGAAAATCACGTCGCCTTCAATGGGCGGTTTTCAATTGGCGGCGATGTTTTAAATTGGCGGAGATATTTAGATTTTAATAAATTTACGGCACCGAATCAAAATACAGTATTGCGATTCCTTAGCTTAGTAGAGCTCGGTAGAAATGAAGACAGCTCCGGGACCGTAAAATAAGAAATTTTTCTTCACTTTGGCCTTCATCGTCTGCACAAAAACAATGACACGGCTACCGACTTTAATATTTATTGTTATCCTCTTTGTTAAATTATTAGCAGAACAAAAGAGGTCTCGTCGGTGACCGTAAATTATAATTATTTTATCAGAAAAGGAGTAGAAGAGGAGATAGGGGAGGGGACTCATTGAATGCAAGATCTTTCTTCGATTATACTATGATGTGAGACTATTACCATGAGAGAGCCGAGAGATATATTTGGAATACTGTGTCAGAAAAAGTTTTCAAGACCTGATAGTGCTTCTCTTGTTTTTGGGAAGAATTGTACTGATGAAGAAAAAAGAATGCTATTCGTCGTAAAGACAGCAAAAGTTGCTTGTTTCCAGAATGGCAAATAATAAAGTAAAGATTTGTGATTGAACATTGACTATCGTATGTGGCATTATATAAGAGAGAGTACTTGTA
This sequence comes from Clytia hemisphaerica, assembly GCF_902728285.1. NCBI lineage: Eukaryota > Metazoa > Cnidaria > Hydrozoa > Leptothecata > Clytiidae > Clytia > Clytia hemisphaerica. The sequence goes on along the minus strand of NW_027104213.1, from coordinate 653,659 downwards.
CAGATCCTATGCTGTAGTTCTGTATTCTGACTGGATTGCATGACATGATATTGTATTGTACTGTAATGGATAGATGATAGACAGTTATTGCTTTTTGACTGGTTGTGGTTTCTTGTTGTTTTATGAATTTGAGACTTTACAGACAATGACATCTTTCGTTTTCGAAGAACATAAAATTGTCGGTGCTTATTTTCAGTGACAGCTATACGAGATCAAGACTCAAGAAAATGTTTTTTTTGGGGGGGGGGATTGATTACATTGTTTTGTATACGGTATTTTAGCCTGCTAGTCTAAAGTAATTTTTATTTATTTTGTTGAAGGTTATTTTTATGATGAGCTTTGTAAAAATCATACAAAATACTTTTATGTCAAATCACAAAATTATCACTCAAGAAACGAATTTCTCTCTTGTTGACTTTTCTATATAACACGAACATAACATAACTTTTTGAAAAAAATGAACAAATTTTTCCTTCACTCTCCATCGGCACACTTTACAATAGAATTTCATTTTATATTTTACAAAAGGAGCGCATAAACTGTAAGACGGAGAGTTTGTTTATCCGGGAATTTCCCTAGGACAAAAGGAATTTCCCAAAGGGCAATATCATTCTTTTAGAAACCACAAGCTATTATTACGAACGAGACACTCACTCTTTGTATATTTTCGATCCGATGTGTGGCTCTGCCACCCATGCAACAAATGGTAAACTCGTCTAATGGTGAGTTGCCGGTTAACCACGTGCAACGTGGCCTGTGTTTGGGGTTCACAGGTATTGGGATCTGCAGCCCATAACGTCCCCCGGTTGTTTGGAAGTATTTGGGCGTTATATTTTAACACCGCCCTAATGAAATTAACAACCGCCCTCTAACCGCCCATTTGAAAATTGAAATTTGCGACACCCCTTGAAAATCCTGGCTACGCCACTGTATTTGCATATAATTTTAGGAAATTTGCTGCTTTGTTGTTAATCAAATTTACCGTCACTTCGCCCGCTCCGTTGTTGCCCCCATCGTCGGCAGAGTTGATTAGTCTGGTGTACAATTCAGCCCAACCATCATCTTCCACAGAATCTATTGCTCTTCTTTTTGATGCCATTTCTTGTGGAGCCCTCCTTGTTGTCTCGTGCCTTTTGTTAAATGAATGAATGGCCGTTTTTTTTGCGTTTTTAAAGTTGAGCACTAGAAAGTCCTCACCGTGACCGTTGAGCTTTACAGTGGCTTCTAAAATATCCATATTTAGAATATGAGTTAAACCGTTAAACATGTCAATAGCTTCTTTTCTGAAATTGACGTCATTTTTTAGAAAGAGCCGTTTTAGCATTTCAAGGGTTTCTTTTAAATAAGTGACGTCACAATTTTCGAAACGCCAACTGCAAGAGTTTTTTTGCTCGCCCCCGCGCAGTGTGACGTCTATTTAAGAAGTAGGTTGTAGGTTACGAAGGTTCAAAAAGTTAAGAGAAATTTCAAAATGGCGGCAGGAATGTTTTGTTGGTTTTGAAACGTTGGTTAAGAAGGTAACCTTCTTTAATGTGGTATGCATAAGTGGGAATTCTATAATTTAGCCAAAAATTCAGTTTGATCATTTGCTGATTAATATTTCTTTTGCTATTTTGCAGTCTTGCTATCTAAACGGTCCTCCACTGCAAAGACAATAAGAAAAATGCCACCATCTTTAAATTTTAATTCATAATTCAAATCCCAGTTTCCAATTTTGTAACCCTAAAAATCGAAATAATGACTACTCGATTATGAAAAATGTTTTTTTGAAAATAGAATGCCTATTTGTGAATTGCTCATACTTAAAAATGCTCAATCAACTTCAAATTTTAAACACTTCCACACGTCAATAATGTGAAGTTAAGTGTAAAAAATTAGGATCTAATTCAATCCAGATCAAAAGTTATAAAGAAACATAATTTTTAGCTATGACGGCCGGCTTAAAATTATTTGCGCGCTTGTTATTTTGAAAAATACTTGCTTAATGAACTTTAAATTTTAAATACTTCTTAACATCAATAATGTGGAATTAAGTGTAAAAAATTAGGGTCTAATTCAATCCAGATCAAAAGTTATAAACAAGAATAATTTTTTGAGAGACATTTATGCGATTTCTAGTCTTTATTTGCAAAAAATGGAATATTTTGTATCCATATCTCAGCCGAACTTCGACAAAAAGGCTATGACATAAAACATAAAATTTTACACTTTCTTTTTGTCTAATAAACTCTTGTTTCCTTCCACAATTCATTGCCAAACTAGCTCATTGATTTTAAATTTCTTCGATGTTTTCGCGTAGCTGTAAGCGTCTACAATTTTGTCACCGAAATCAGTCGGACTCAGCATTCTATATTCTGTTCGGATTTTCAGTTTACGGGGAATACCAGTTGAAACCGACTAGATCAATGTGGCGGCAAAAATTTAAACTAGACTAGAAAAAAGCTTTCAACGCTAGACTAGAACTCGCGGTACTTTATCAACAGACACAGATCCGCGCGATTTTCGTAAGCCCGTAATGCCCGTTCAAAGTAGAACCGCGGAATAGCGCAATTTCAATTGTTTTGTTATTTCACGGCCAAATCTCCGTTTTAATTATTCATTCGGGAACAGCGTCGGGTTTTGATCTCAATCATCGCACCATCGAGTGTTACGAGGGTACTGATGACACTGTGCGTGATCATCATCGGTACCCTCGTAGCACTCGATGGTGCGATAATTGCATCTCACGCTACATGTGGTTGCTGGGATGATTGAGATCAAAACCCGACGCTGTTCCCGAATGAACCTCCACGATGGTCGGGATAGCTCAGTCGGTAGAGCAGTTGCGCTATCAATGTGAAAAATCGTGAGTCCGAATCTAATTCCAGTCCTCAGTTTAGTTAGCTCGCTACTAAATTGAGGTCGTTGCGCTATTCCCGTGTGGGCGTAATAGTTACTATAGGATTGCTTTTTATCTGAAAACCTAAAGTGGTCATCGCTTTGATTAGAAAACAAAAAAGAAGAATGAAACTGCTAATAGACCTATTCTCCCTTTGGAAATTATAGCCTAGCCACTGAATGAGAGTCCTTCATAGCCTAGCTAAATTCAATCTCTGCAATAGTTACTATAGGATTGCTTTTTATCTGAAAACGTAAAGTGGTCATCGCTTCGATTAAAAAAAAATAAAGAAGAATGAAACAGCCAATAGACCTATTCTCCCTTTGGAAATTATAGCCTAGCCACCGAATGAGAGTCCTTTATAGCCTAGCTAAATTCAATCTTTGTAATAGCTACAATAGGAATGTCTTCTATCTCAAAACCTAAAGTGGTCATCCCTTCGAAAAAGAAGAAATAAAGAAAAGAAAGGTAGCCAATCGACCTCTAGAAATTATAGCCTAGGCTCATTTATAGCCTAGCCCTGTAATAACTACTTTTAGGATTCATCAAAGTACTGACCACTTACAAAATAATTTCAACCCTAAACCTAATTCTAAAATCTTGAGTGGATATTAATGCGATTTTTAGGATTGGCATTATCGAAGTAATAACTACTACTTCTCGAAGTAATGACCATTTTGACGATGCCCTATCCACTTTCGATGTAATAACTACCCCCTTGAGATATTACTTCGAGAGAATGTGGTTATTATAGCGTCACTGACTAGTGACGCTATAATAGCCACTTTGTCGAAGCCCTGTCCACCCATCTCGAAATAATATCCACTTTATCTCGAAGCCCTACCCACTTTTTTTTAGTAAAACTATATCCCTTTATGCCTAATTTGTTCTTATATCATTTTGAAAGTCAATGGGTGAAATGCCTAAAGAGAGAAAATTTACAAAAAGCAAGGCGCTTTTTAAACACTTTTCGATTCATCGACGATCTTTTAACCATCAATGATGACAATTTATGTATGGAAAACTATAAAGAAATCTACCCTCCTGAACTTCAGCTCAATCTTGAAAGTTCAGGCGATACTATTACTTTTCTGGATCTCTCATTAACCAATGACAACGGTTACATAGATGCAAAACTCTATGACAAAAGAGATAACTTTCCTTTTTCGATTGTTCATCTTTTATTTGCGTCGAGCAATATTCCATCTCGGATGTTTTATAACTGTGTGGGGGCTGGAATTTTGAGGATTGGTAGGGTCTGTTCCAGTGTGAACAATTTCCTTAGTGCAAGTATGTCTCTCATTGATAGAGCAAAGAAGCAAGGAGCAAAGATTACACGGTTGGAAAAAGTTTTGAGGAAAATGTATGGTCGCCATCAAGTTTTGAGAACCTTTTTCAGTAATGCGAAAAAACTTTCACCAACGATGTAAAAATAATAGATAACCAACACTACCTCTAGAAGGCACTTCTTCCAAGAGAACAACCATTGTTTTCCTATTGAAATGAGCACTCTATTAAAAAGCTCTGTGTGCAGTGCGTGTTATGCTTTTAGCTAGACGTTGACACACTTTTTGACATCCACTGAATTGATAGAAAATTTGAATTGTTATTTACTGCAAATTTTGGAATTTTTTTCAAAAGATAAAGGTACCAATCTTTAGACAAATTGACTACGGATCAGCCTGATACCACTAACCTGATAACAGCTGTTCGTAATTTTCTTACGCGCGCGGTAAACCTCTGAAGGCGCTTGAAAATTATACATCTGAGGAAAATAGTCCTCCCGCAAAATATTCTACAACAAGAATCTTGTTCTGCGCCGGAAAGTTAAAAACTAATACGGCGCCCTATTCATAAACACAATCACGCAACTTTGTTGTCATTCCTAGTCCTTTTAGACGAACGCGGTCCTTACGATTTCGAGATTGCATATTCGTCAGATTGTTTGTTTTCACACATCCCTTTAGAGCTTCAGCGTGGTGTGCAGAAAACATTCACAATCTGATCTCAGGTTAGATACCACTTAATCTTCATCTGGATAAATAAACGCTCATAAAATGCTGTTATCTGAAATGCGATATCTCACGTATGAAAAGTGCATGAAGGTTGCATGATACAAAATAAACAGATGAATGTTTATAGAACAATAATATCTAATTAAAAAATTCCTTCTGCGAGGCTGTCTATAGGAAAATACACTTTTTCTAACCCAAATTTTGGAAAAATATACATCACGTGATCGATTTTGTCCAATAGAAGGTTGCAAATGAAGCAAGTTTTTATTTAATTGCATATTTTACGATGCAAAATGTCATTAATATTTTTACAACCGTAACACGGATGTTTTTTGAGAATCAAGGCAAGTTGGTTATCTATTATTTTTACATCGTTGCTTTCACACTCATTACTCCACAACTAAACAACAACAAAAAATTTTTGGACTTGTCACTGTTTCTTTTACTAATCTACTAATTTTCATTTCTTTTTAATCGATAGAGTCGTTTTATATTTCAATGTGTTGTATCTTTTTCTCTGTCCAGTATATTTGTAGTGAGTGTGATTATTTACGTGGGTCCCGTGCCCTCGTGGGTCCCGTGGGTCCCGTGCCCTCGTGGGTTCGTGCCCTCGTGAAAAAAAATAAAGAAGAATGAAACAGCCAATAGACCTATTCTCCCTTTGGAAATTATAGCCTAGCCACCGAATGAGAGTCCTTTATAGCCTAGCTAAATTCAATCTTTGTAATAGCTACAATAGGAATGTCTTCTATCTCAAAACCTAAAGTGGTCATCCCTTCGAAAAAGAAGAAATAAAGAAAAGAAAGGTAGCCAATCGACCTCTAGAAATTATAGCCTAGGCTCATTTATAGCCTAACCCTGTAATAACTACTTTTAGGATTCCAGTATATTTGTAGTGAGTGTGATTATTTACGTGGGTCCCGTGCCCTCGTGGGTCCCGTGGGTCCCGTGCCCTCGTGGGTTCGTGCCCTCGTGGGTTCGTGCCCTCGTTGGTTCGTGCCCCCGTGGGTCCAAAAAAAAAACCCGTGGGTCCGAAGAAAAAAAACCCGTGGGTCCAAAAAAAAAAACCGTGGGTCCGAAAAAAAAACCGTGGGTCCAAAAACAAAACCTGTGGGTCCGAAAAAAAAACCCGTGGTTCCGACCAAAATCCCGTGGGTCCAAAAAAGAAATCCCTTGGGTCCAAAAAAAAACCCCGAAAAAAAAACCCAACTTCGTGGATTTCATTGGTTGGTTTGGTTCCGGAAAAATAAATGTCTCGAAACATTCTATTGTTTGCTTGTGTGTTTTAAACTGCGGGTCGGTTTTAGATATTGTCTGCGGGAGACTGAGTGTTCGAAAGTCTTTTTCTCGAGTTTAAGATAGGACAAAACAGTCGAATATCAACTCTTTCAATACCGCCAGAAAGAGAAAGTTTCCGGATTCTAGCAATTGACAAATGAGAAAGTTTGTTGCAGGGCGATTTCTCACTGTTGAAAAGACTTGCTTCATTTTTGCTTTAATCGAAAGTAAACTTCATTAACTTTGAAGAGACCCCTAATCAGACCCAAATCAGGCGATCACGCTAAATTTCAAGTTCAATCACTCATCACGAAAAATGACCAAATCGAAGTTCATCACGCAATTATCGGCAATAGATACAGAGCAAAATTTCGTTTAATCACGCATCACGCTCCAAAATTTTGTCAAAGCCAAAAAAATTCGGAATCGCGCCATCACGCTTGAAAACTTGCACTCACTGAAATCCGCCAAATTAGGTTCCCAAATAACCTCGTTTTTGTTTTGGTAAAAAATATTATTTTTTATTGATTTCCAAAATTAGATTCCTTTAAAGGTTTTATTTTTACATAAGTTTATTATGCTGATATAAGCAAAAAAATGTTTTCTTTTCCCCTTTCTGACCAATCTTGCTCAACATCCGTGTCAATTCAATGTGAAAAAGCTTGTAAATTAAAATTGACGAGTAAGCAAACGAGTAAGCAAATTTCCCTGGCTTGTCACTTATTCGGTGCACAGAGCCTTTTTATAAACCCATTACAAATATCACTATCTTATATTACTCTATTGGCCTCTGTTTATTTTTGTTTTGAAACTTATGTATAACTTCACTTGTATTGAGTCAAACCGAAAAAAGTGCATACAGAGGAAAGCAACTTTAGACATTTTGACGTTATTCACGACTCCAGTTGACTCGAATCTTAAAATTACAAGGTGATCAAGAATCTTGTAATTGTATAATACAGTGTAAAAAGTTTTCCGTCTCAGATAGATTTCCGTCTTAGCGAGGTACAAAAGAAAATTTTTCCGTCTTCAAATTCTGAAAAATTCTGCAAAATTAAATAAATCTTCTCTAATTTGTTGTTTAAAGTCCATTTCCGTCTGGTACAAACCTTTTAGCTTGAGAAAACGGAGACCTGTTGTATATTTTTGGAAAGCTCTCAAAAAATTAGGATTAGAGATATATTGCAAGTATAGGTGATTTCAGTACCTAACTCGAGATAGCTTCAAAAAGCGCAAAAACTGCACAAAACAGCTGTTTCTGGCTGAAAAACACGGTTTTCAAGGGTTAATATCTCGATCGTATAATATAAAAGATCGTAATTTCGATTTCTCTAAGGTTGAAGTTTCCAAAAATGTAAAACAAGTGCTTCTAATAAAACAATCGAGCGATTTCAAAAAATCGAACAAAATTCCCCCTACTACTTAGGCAAAAATGGATGATGGGTATGTGCGGATGGGTCGGTTTTTTCACCTTTCAAAGTCTCTCCAAGGGTCGGATTTTTAGGAAAATTTTTAGATTTCAGAAAAAAAATTGTAATAAAGTCTCACTCTAAGGATATGACTTTCTTCAAAAATCAAAAAAATAATTGTAAAAAAGTCTCCCCAAGGGTATGACTTTTTTCAAAAATCGAAAAAAAAAATTCAAAAAGTCTCTCTAAGGGTCACCTTTCCAGCAAAAATCAGTCTCTCTAAGGGTCGGCTTTCAGAGGTCCCGTCCGCACATACCCCTCATTCGACAACCCTAGTACCCTCCGGGGTAGCCTAGTTAACTAAGCCCGTATCCACAAGGCTAGGACACACGGCTTATGGCAATATAGCATTTTTCGGCGCTTTAAAGATTTTTTATATTTACAGATTTTAAGTTTGCCTTGGAATACTGGCTTAGGGAAAGGGCGCGTTCATGATATGAACGCAGGATTCGGTGAGCTTCTGATTGGTTAGAGTGGACACGTGGTAAAAAATCGGGAGTTTTCGTGAGCGATAGAAGTTTATAATTATTTTATCAGAAAACGAGTAGAAGAGGATGGGACTCATTGAATGCAAGATCTTTCTTCGATTATATTATGATGTGAGACTATTACCATGAGAGAGCCGAGAGATATATTTGGAATACTGTATCAGAAAAAGTTTTCAAGACCTGATCCCGACCTGATAGTGCTTCTCTAGTTTTTGGGAAGAATTGAACTGATGAAGAAAACAGAATGCTATTCGTCGTAAAGACAGCAAAAGTTGCTTGTTTCCAGAATGGTAAATAATAAAGTAAAGATTTGTGATTGAACATTGACTATCGTATGTGGCAATATATAAGAGAGAGTACTTGTACAGATCCTATGCTGTAGTTCTGTATTCTGGTTGGATTGCATGACATTACATTGTTTTGTATACGGTATTTTAGCCTGCTAGTCTAAAGTAATTTTTATTTATTTTGTTAAAGGTTATTTTTAAGATGAGCTTTGTAAAAATCATACAAAATACTTTAATGTCAAATCACAAAATTATCACTCCAAAAACGAATTTGTCTCTTGTTGACTGTTCCATAAAACACGAACATAACTTTTTGTACCTCCGGGGTACAATTTGAAAAATAATCATACAATGGTAGCCCATTTTTTCTTATTTGGCACGCCCTCAAAGCGTGCAAATAATTGGAAAACAAAGAAAGCAAAGTAGATAAATGAGTGTTTTGTCTGGGGTAGAGCAAAAAAATGTAAATGAGATAAAGAGTCGAAGTAAAGGAACCTTTTAATTTTACTCTGAGAAGCATACAGTTAAGCATAGTTGGAGACGGAAAACGAAATTTTGCTAAGCATATTGGGCCTCAGCCCGATTTTATAGTATGCTTATAAAAAAAAGAGTGTATTGGAAAAGAAACAAAAAACAATTTAACAAAGCAAAAAGAGAGAAAATAGAAAACAAGAAATTGAGTGTGATCTTTTTTGTGATATGATAATATACGAGTTGCGAGTTACGAGTTACGTGTTGCATTTGGAACCACGAGTTGCGAGTTACTTTTTACGAGTTACGAGTTACGAGTTGCATTTTAACTCACAAAATTCGCGAGTTGCAAATTGAAAGTGCGAGTTGCAAATTAAAAGTGCAAGTTGCACATTAAAAGTGCGAGTTGCAAATTAAAAGTGCGTGTTACAAATCGAAAAGTCAGTAAGAGTGAAAATTTCTATTGATAAAAGGAAAGATATTTTTTAAACGATTAAATGATTATTGCTGCTCACTATTATACATAAGAAGAGCAAATATTTGGTGGAGAAAGAAAAAAATGTACAAAAAGTATTTACATTGCATGAGTGTAAAGAACTGTAGAGAAAAGTGCTCCCGGGCGGGGGTAATAGGTTTGGATGCGTTGTTACTAAAAAGGGTAACATGGGGTAATAGGGGGGTAACAAGGTAACAGGCTGAGAATGATGGCTCTAAGGGGCTGTTTCACCTACAGTAATTATAAGATCACATGCAAAACGTGTACAATCATGGTCGTAATATTTTAGAAAAAAGGGAAATTACCACGAATTTTCAAAACTAAAAACGTTTTGGAAGTGCTCTAAGTTAGGTTGGAAGGATAGAGTTTTAACTCTGAGTTTTAACGCTAGATTTAAGACTTTAGGATCTGAGGATCCAAAAGTTCAAAAATGGTCCAATACGGCTCAGAATATAGCCTGGAAATCTATAAACCCGTGCCAAATTGAAATATCCGATTAAATTTAAGAGATGGCCCAAAATCTCGCCCGAACTCCAAATTTTGAAAAACAAGGAAATAAGCTAAATTCTCAATAGATTTTTAACATGATTGTTGAACAGCCATTTGAAAGCTGTTGAAGCTTGAATAGGTTGTCGATTTCCATCCTTTTGTGTTATCAGCATCAAATTTATAAGTGACAAAACCCCAAATCAGTCCTTCGTAGAGTGCCTTTTTCGAAAAATTTGGGGGAAAAGTAGAAAGTTTTAGAAAATTTTGGATTATCAGTTCCAATCAGGGTCACTCTTTTCGCAAATTTCGGCAAAATTTTTGAAAAAACGAGTCCCATGTAGAGTCATATTTTGGAACCTCAGCGGAGCATCCCCGTCGGACGGCAAGGGTAGTACCCCCCAGCCCCGGGGACAAAACCTTTGCTGGGATTGCTTAAAGAAGCTTTATATTTGACCATCAGATCATTATTTCATAAAAATAAGTGATTTTATCAACAAAAGGACAATAGAATAATTGATTAGAATTGTATCTCTAAAACTGCCCTTCCCAAAGTTTGTCTCTTGACAATATTTATCTATTTATATCAAAGGCATCTCATTCTGTACAATTAAAATATTTGGTGTAATAAAGCTTGCAGGTATCACACTTAAGTAGCCTGTCAATAATTTTGTCAAAAAGTGTCACTTTGTCTTGAAAATGACAGGTAACGTCCACGTTATTAAAAGCAACATTTAAGATGTTTCTCGATAAGAAGAAACACGCGCATTTCCTCTCAAAACTTAAAGTTATGTAATGCTCTGTTTTGTTTTTATACAAAAATGAGCGAAAAAATGTGTGATTTGAGTGGTTTCACAACTTTAGTCACAAAATGTAAACAGTTTGGCTGAGTTTTCCATGCTTTGCTTTGGGATTAGCTTTTTTTGCGCTGTTATTATTTAAGATAACAATCTCAGACTTGATTTTAATTTGCAACTCGAACTTTTAATTTGCAGCTCGCACTTTTAATATGCAACTCGCACCTTCAATTTGCAACTCGCACTTTTAATTTGCAACTCGCGAATTTTGTGTGTTAAGATGCAACTCGTAACTCGCAACTTCGCGATTTTATTTTGTAAAAATGCAACTCGTAACTTGTAACTCGTAACTCGCATATGAAAAATCCTCTCTTTTTTAGTGTTTTGATTGGCCAATTTTTAAAGACAGCCAAATTCAAAATCTTCTTTGAAACCATGCTCAAATTGTCCCACTTAGCGGGCCTCAACAGAGAAAGTTGAGATCATAAAGTTAAGTTTAAAAAAAGATTTCTTTCATTAAGAAAGCCGAAAAAAATACAATACAAATTTAGGAAAAAAGGTCAGTCAATTTATAGCCACGTACAACTTATCCGTAGTACTACTTATCCGAATACTTTTTGCTTGAAAAGGGTAAGGAAGTTCAGGGGACCGAAGAAAAGTGGTACTACTTCTCGAGATTCAACTGTTTAAATGACATAAATACGACGTAACTTTCCCCGCTGGGGAAGTAGTAGCGTAGTTCATAGCAGTAGTAGTAATATGAAACAGCGCCAACAGATATACAGAAGAATGAAATTTTGAAATGATCATAGTAAAAATCTTACCTCTCACGATTTTCCATGTTTGGCAATCCACGCAGTAATTGCAAAAAAATCAAAAAAATAAAACCAACACACTAAAGTGCAACAAGACGAGCTGATCGAATTCGAGAAAAAAAACGTTCGAAATTCGAATCTTTGTCTGGTTTCACCGCGCCCCTTGATAACTGAAATAAACAAAACAAAGAGTTTCCACTTTTCATTGAAACCGGGCTCTATAAAGCCCTGTGCACATTTGCATTAGGTTTTTTTATGAAATGCTGTAGTGTAAGATATTTTTACCTTTTTGCTGACTCCTGTGAGTGTAAGAAGCTTTTTGGACCTACCCCGGTGGGGTGAAGGTCCTATAAATTAACCCGTGTTCGTTAGTTAGTTAGTTCGTTCGTTCGTTCGTTCGTTCGTTCGTTCGTTCGTTCGTTCGTTCGTTCGTTCGTTCGTTCGTTAGTTACCAACTTTTCTCGAGATTGGCTCATTCAATTTTTCTGATTTTTTGCACAAAGGTGCATTACTATAAACCCTCGAATGTGACGGAGCCCGATTTTCGAAAAAAAAATTTTTCCGGCCGGTAGAACCGGAAATGTCCCGAAAAAAGCGGTTTTTTGAGATTTTCTCGAGATTTTATCATTAGTTTTTTGCGATTTTTTGCCCATAGATGCACATTAATACTGCCGAAAAGGTGTCGAAAACTGTTTGCCGAAAAAAAATTTTTTCCGGTCTGTAGAACCGGAAATGTGCCGGAAATCGTCGTTTTTTCACATTTCCGTCACATTTTTTCAACTTATTTAATTGTTTCTTTACAGAAAAATGTTCTTTATGATGATGCCCAAAACTTAGCATCGTTTGATTTCCAAAAAAATCATCCTTTGAATCCGGAACTCATTAACAATCGCCGGAACAGCCGAAAACCGGCGTAAAACGGTTTTCCTTCATTTTTTCAACTTATACTCGACAGACTTTCATGATTTTTTGCACAATGATGTAAAATGGCAATGCCCAAAATGTGACAGAGCCCAATTTTCGAAAAAGAAATTTTTCCGGCCGCTAGAACCGGAAATGTCCCGAAAAAAGCGGTTTTTTGAGATTTTCTCGAGATTTTATCGTTAGTTTTTTGCGATTTTTTGCCCATAGATGCACATTAGTACTGCCGAAAAGGTGTCGAAAACCGTTTGCCGAAAAAAAAATTTTTCCGGTCTGTAGAACCGGAAATCGTCGTTTTTTCACATTTCCGTCACATTTTTTCAACTTATTTAATTGTTTCTTTACAGAAAAATGTTCTTTATGATGATGCCCAAAACTTAGCATCGTTTGATTTCCAAAAAAATCATCCTTTGAATCCGGAACTCCTTAAAAATCGCCGGAACAGCCGAAAACCGACGTAAAACGGTTTTCCTTCATTTTTTCAACTTATACTCGATAGATTTTCATGATTTTTTGCACAATGATGTAAAATGGCAATGCCCAAAATGTGACAGGGCCCAATTTTCGAAAAAGAAATTGTTCCGGCCGCTAGAACCGGGAATGTCCCGAAAAAAGCGGTTTTTTGAGATTTTCTCATTACTTCCATTAAATTCTAATTATTCGTTTTATAAATAGGTAGGTCCATTAAAGTATTACTTGTTTTTTTACAATCCGAAAATTTTTTTTTCTTCAAAAAATCAGGTTTAAATATTCATGGTTATTTACACTCTTCAAGCAATTTCTTCAAAAGTTCAATATTCTCCTTCGATCCAGAGAACGAATTTTTCAGTTATTCCGTTTATTCAAAGTAAATTCTTACCCCCCTCTGGAATAACCGGGAGTCTACTATAGACTCTTAAAAAAGAAAAAGCTCAAAAATAATTGAATGGGTGGGCTTGTCATAGTCTATTTTTACATAAAGTCAATTATTCAATCAATAATATTTTCTTACCAATGAAATTTACATCTCTTGTAATAAAAGATATACGTTACGATTGTACATACTTTTGTAGGAAAACAGCCTCTCTTGAAAAGTCTTACAACTCTAAAGCACTTAAAGAACTCATGGGAGGTCGTCAGTAGTCCGATACTTTCTAGTCTGACAGTATAAATGTCCGACGTTGGGTTTGACGAATGCGTCAGTATTCCGACAACAATTTTGTCCGACAAAGAGTAAAACAAAAACATATAAAAAACGTAATATGAATCGCGGAAGAGGAGTCACATCTTTTATAAAAATCCAAAGTTCCGATTTTGAGGTTAGGCCCCTAAACCCGACTTTTCTTATATAATTTTAAATTTTGGTAAGCTTGTTAGGATTAGGCTCTCAAGAGTCAAGAAATTGGATTTAGCTGTTTTTACGACTCTTCTTTAGTGATTTACAACCCTCACGGCGATGCGGTTTGCTTAGCGATTAGGTTAAGCGTAGGATGTCCGCGCGCTCATAAGCGGGCGGAAAAAAGCTTATATTTTATTTAATGGAGAAAATTGAGTTTGAATCAAGCTACTGACCTTCAAATGGATGTTATAAATTCCGAGTTATCAATGGCCTTACTTACTATGTTAAATTAGATAATGAAAACCACAATTTTCATAGGAAATTTAGCTTAGTAAGTGTGGGGATGTGGAGGGGATGAAGCGGGGATGAAGATCCCCAGCAAAAATATCAACCTCGAGTTGTCTCTCAGCGAAGCAAAACATGGCCGCCGAGGTTAAAAAGTTCAATAAGTTTACAAGCGCGTTTTTTAAAAATCCAATCCTTTGGCGTCAGTAGAAGAGATGGTAGAAAATTTAAAACTGGGAAATTCGAAGCACGCGTTGGATATTTGGGAATCAGGAGGATTGATATTGAAAATGGTGGAAGCTACAAAGTGCATTGTCAAATTTATCAACCTGAAGGACTTTCTATTCCCTGGTTTAAAAATTGTTGTTTTCAAGACTGAAAATCCTGATGAGCCAGAATGGACTGTTTCTGATTCTAAAATAACACCATGTGTCAAAAGTTGTCTTAGTAAATTAAAACTTACAACTAAAAAAGACTGGCCAGGAACACAATTTTATGGATTTTACACATCAGTGTACAATCGGCTATTGACAGAAGAGGAGGAGGAGAAATTAAATTCTGAAAAAGCTAATGAAGACACTGTGTCAACAAATGATGGCGGTAATGAGGAAAACGAAATTAACAAATCGTTTAAAAACTTTGCCCTTGACGACAACAACGACTCATGTTCTGATAAGTTTCGCTGGATGGGAGTTAGAAATTTTGGAAAGGTTGGACCCAATCGCCACAATGAAGTTCCATTATTTGACGGCTTTAAATCTCAAAGAATGGTACTTTGTACATATGATGAAGGGCGAAGCATTCTTAAGCTTGTGAATTGTCAAGTCAATATTATCCAAAATGATAAAGACACTGAACATTCAGCGTGTAGTTTTCTGTGTTATTTAGAAAATGGGGTGGATTTTATTGAAGACTCTGAAATATCGGTCGCTGTCAATACCCTACTGAAAAAGATAAACTGTGTTGGGACAAAACACTGGTCAGGCTATGAGTTCTTTGGACTTTCTAAGCCTGATGTTGTTCAAACTTTACAGAGAATGGTTGGTGCAACCTCGTCACTAACAACAACATCAGAAAAAGTTGAAAGTAGACAGAAGAAGAAAAAGAAGGACATTTTGAAGAATGTAGAGAACATCTTAAATAGAAACGCTGGACCTACAAAAGACCTCTCACGACAAGCATATAAAGATGCTCGCAATCAAGCAATTCACTCAGTGGTAGACGCAGCAAGTTTTGGTGATGTCAAAAGTAAGAGATTTGCTATGAACTTTTATGAAAAAAAAACACAATTTCTGTAAATACTAGGAGCTCTGGATTTATTGACGGCCTTTTTTGCCCTCCACCGTTTTTTGTTTGGGAGGTAAACAAACCTATTTTTGCCTGTGTTTGCTTAGAGAAAGGTAGTTTTTTGAATTTTTCTTAGCTATTCTGTTGTATAGAGTTTTTTTGAAACATGCAGAAACATGTTGTGTAGGTATGATTTTATTTTTCATGATGCAAGATAAAGCAGAGGATTTTAATGTCAAACTGACTTTTCCTAAGCAAACCCAAGCTTAAACAGGATTTTTACCAGTTAAGAACGATTGCCCAATCAAGGGGCGCCTTTAAATCGAGAGGCACCTTTAAGGCGGCCATCGAAGAATTTTTTGATGGCCGCCTGAATCGAGAGGTGTCCGTTTTTCCACCCCCTTCGTCTTGATTGGACAGAAAAATATTTTGAGTCCGCCCAATTAGAGTTAGGGTGAACTTATTTTTGGCTGATGGGGGTTTTGCAGAATCTTTGAATGAAGATTACAAACGGTAGAGTCAATTTTTTTCCCTTCGGTCAAAAGTTTCTAAATTTGATTAAACTTAAATTTGATTTTTTCTTATTCGAGTGCACTTTTAAAAAAATGAAAATTAAAAAAAAACGTCCCTTTTTGTTCCCTTTTTCCAAGAGAGAGAAACAGTTGATATTTCGTAGGGAACAAGGGAACTCTTTTTCCCTTTCAAACGATTTTACAAGCAAAAAATAATTTTTTTTCTGCGTACGTACATTTCCTTTCGACTCCTCCCCTCCCCCTGTACGCAGGCATACGCTTTTGAGGAGACACCCCCCTTAGTGCGTACGTACTATGTGGACGGCCCCCTCGCTTGATCGACAGACTGCGGACTGTCGAGAAAGTAGTTTCACCTCTAGATCGAGGGACGCCTGTTGATTTAATTAAAGGCCCCCCTCGATCGACTAATAGTGTCCAGCTGTTTACCTCCCAAAATTTTTATTTACACCGGTTACACCGGACTTTTTTTCAAAATAATGATGTTGAATTTTCACTCCTAGTATTTACCCTCAATTGGGGTTACTTTCATAAATGAGCGGTAACTTTCATCACCTGCAAACCACAATAAGCCAAAAGCCAAAAGTCATGACATGACTTGTTTACATTCCAGCTGAATTTGCAAATTACAGACCAGAACAGTCTGCTGTTTGGAAGTGATGAAAGTTACTACCCCTTGCTTTATGACCTTTCATACACAGTAGTTATTTAGTAGTCGTACCGACCAAACGACCCATATTTTTCTGACTATCTGTAGATCCGCCTGTAACAATAAATTTATTTGCTTTGCATTACTATTTCCCACCGTTACATCATCTTTAACACAAACATTTACACCCCCTCTTTACATCAAGTTTTTTTGGGCTTGTGACTTCAAATCTTGAATTTTTAATAAGTTGATACCCAGAAAGGCTGTATTTAGAAGTAATGCAAGCTTCCCTTCACTGATACAAGTTAAACTTTCTCACGGTATTACCCTTGTGTACCTTAGGAGGGGTGTTTGTACTTTTTCAGTGTGATGGGATTGACCCTTTTTTAGTACGGTATTACAGGATTTGACGAAAAAAGGGACAGGAAAATGGTATTTTAAAATCAGACGGTGACGGTATTTAGCCCTATATTGTAATTATGCCGGTATTTTAACAAACCCGTGTGATGGTGTTATTATTTTTTTCAATTTCAGGATTCCGGGATTCAGCCAAAATTTTGACGGGAAAACGGTATTTCGAACCCCTACGTAAACTACTGATAATTAAAGCTGGGGTCAAACTTTCGGAGGTTTAGGGAAAATTAAAAAATTTATAAGAGTAAGAACAGTAAGAGCACATCTCTAAATATACATTTGGATGAGTTAAAATTTTAATATTGCCTGTCAGAAAGATGACTTGATCTAAAACTACCACATGATGCATTATTTATTTTTAGGCTACATTGATTATGTTGCTGAAAACCATGGTACCCTGGTCGTTGAGAGTGTTCTTGCGAATAAAAAGACATCCAAACAACTTGACAAAGAGATGCCACTAAGAAAAATCTCTGTGAAAGACTCCTGTGAGATGCTTGTTGGAAAATGTGACCTTGTCCCAGCGTGATTACACAACTCTCACAGAAATTCTCAAAAGGAGTAACATAAAAGTATCAAGCTATAAAGATGCAAAGGACTATGCTTCTGAACTAGATATTGGAAAGCTAGAATATTTGAAACATTGGGAAAGTAATGACTGTGAGGTGAATTGCATGCATGCCTCTACCAGTGCAATTGAGACATTGAACCTTATTGCATCGACACCAGAACTATTCAATAGATTCGAATTTGTTGGTACTGAAGTACAGGATAGCTTGTTCAGAGATCTTAAGTCAGAATCTCTTATTTACAAAAACCTGGATCCTTCAAAGCGTACCATTTTTCTGAGAGATACCGGAGACAATTTCCGAGCTTCAAAGAACTACCCAACTGAACAAATTTCCTTTAATGTAATGAACTTTAAAGAAATGCTGAATTCTCCTTATGGACAGTTTGCCACCTCCCTCTTTAGAGGCTCAGAAAATAGGGAGACTCTCTTAAGTCATGGTCAAGCACATTTTAATGAGCTTCAATTATTAGTAGAAGAGGGTATTTCTCTAAAACTTCCCAATCAAACAACCGAACACTTCAATGTCGTCGTCTTTTTTTGTTGCTGATATTGGATATGTTAAGGAAGTTATAGGTAAAGCCTCTTGCACTTCCACAAATGGTTGTTACAGATGTACCAAAACTATTGACAAGTGGGATGAGAGTTTGCTGAGTCATGCAGCCAGTCAATCAGTTGAAAACTATGTAAAACTTGGCGCAAAAGCAGAGGAGAAGCTTGGTAGAAAGCCTAACAAAGACAGTGCTGATTACAAAGACTTCATCAAAAAGCATTATGGACAATGGGTATGTATATTCTGGTATAGTTCACTTTCCCTCTTCTTTTACTTTTTATTCCTCCAATTTGGTTTGCTGTAATTATTTAATTTATGAAAGATAGAAAGGATAGACCGGCGTATAAATGGTATCCAACATAAATTTTTGTTGATGGCATTATTTAAGTAACTTCTAATGATGATATCTCAAATTATTTTAAATTCATCCATCTGCCTTCTAAATTTTCTACAACACCCATTTTCTATAAAACTATATCTTTTTCTGTTCAATAATTCAACATTGTGAAGGGGGGTTGACTTTTGGGTCAAATTTTTTGAAAGAGTGGGGTTGAACCAATTTGCAGTTCAAGGGATGGGTTGAAGGAAAATAGGGGACTTAATTATATTTTAGAAGGGGGCTTAAAAAATTTTGATATCCAATTTTTCTTTTTAAACACTTTTATCAATAGAGTAATCAGTTATCAAAAGCACACATTTCTTCATGAATAAAAAAGATTTCTTGTCTTTGTCATTCTAAATGTCAATCTAATTGGTAATCATTCTTAGGTCACCACAAAAATTCAAAGTGAACTGATCAAAAAGTGCAAACAGAGGCCTCCCTAAGTCGATATTTTAAAAATGGGGGGTTTAATAAAAGATAGAGGGAAAAATAGGGGGTTTGGAACCCCTGTGCCCCATGTTCAAAGTAGGTTTACAAAACTTATTCTCGCGAATATAACTAAGCTTCCTCTTTTTAAGGCACCACCAATATTCACTGGCTTTTCACTAATGACAATGCCACCATGTGGTTTACATCTGATACTTGCCCTGCACAGATATCTATGGGGATTCTTGTTTCACATGATTGATAAGCGCGGTCAACAGCACCTGATAGCTGATGCTTTCCGTCACATACAGCTGGATTATCTTGCCTTTCAAATAGAGTGTAGATTCAAAATTTTGACGGGAAAACGGTATTTCGAACCCCTACGTAAACTACTGATAATTAAAGCTGGGGTCAAACTTTCGGAGGTTTAGGGAAAATTAAAAAATTTATAAGAGTAAGAACAGTAAGAGCACATCTCTAAATATACATTTGGATGAGTTAAAATTTTAATATTGCCTGTCAGAAAGATGACTTGATCTAAAACTACCACATGATGCATTATTTATTTTTAGGCTACATTGATTATGTTGCTGAAAACCATGGTACCTGGTCGTTGAGAGTGTTCTTGCGAATAAAAAGACATCCAAACAACTTGACAAAGAGATGCCACTAAGAAAAATCTCTGTGAAAGACTCCTGTGAGATGCTTGTTGGAAAATGTGACCTGTCCCAGCGTGATTACACAACTCTCACAGAAATTCTCAAAAGGAGTAACATAAAAGTATCAAGCTATAAAGATGCAAAGGACTATGCTTCTGAACTAGATATTGGAAAGCTAGAATATTTGAAACATTGGGAAAGTAATGACTGTGAGGTGAATTGCATGCATGCCTCTACCAGTGCAATTGAGACATTGAACCTTATTGCATCGACACCAGAACTATTCAATAGATTCGAATTTGTTGGTACTGAAGTACAGGATAGCTTGTTCAGAGATCTTAAGTCAGAATCTCTTATTTACAAAAACCTGGATCCTTCAAAGCGTACCATTTTTCTGAGAGATACCGGAGACAATTTCCGAGCTTCAAAGAACTACCCAACTGAACAAATTTCCTTTAATGTAATGAACTTTAAAGAAATGCTGAATTCTCCTTATGGACAGTTTGCCACCTCCCTCTTTAGAGGCTCAGAAAATAGGGAGACTCTCTTAAGTCATGGTCAAGCACATTTTAATGAGCTTCAATTATTAGTAGAAGAGGGTATTTCTCTAAAACTTCCCAATCAAACAACCGAACACTTCAATGTCGTCGTCTTTTTTGTTGCTGATATTGGATATGTTAAGGAAGTTATAGGTAAAGCCTCTTGCACTTCCACAAATGGTTGTTACAGATGTACCAAAACTATTGACAAGTGGGATGAGAGTTTGCTGAGTCATGCAGCCAGTCAATCAGTTGAAAACTATGTAAAACTTGGCGCAAAAGCAGAGGAGAAGCTTGGTAGAAAGCCTAACAAAGACAGTGCTGATTACAAAGACTTCATCAAAAAGCATTATGGACAATGGGTATGTATATTCTGGTATAGTTCACTTTCCCTCTTCTTTTACTTTTTATTCCTCCAATTTGGTTTGCTGTAATTATTTAATTTATGAAAGATAGAAAGGATAGACCGGCGTATAAATGGTATCCAACATAAATTTTTGTTGATGGCATTATTTAAGTAACTTCTAATGATGATATCTCAAATTATTTTAAATTCATCCATCTGCCTTCTAAATTTTCTACAACACCCATTTTCTATAAAACTATATCTTTTTCTGTTCAATAATTCAACATTGTGAAGGGGGGTTGACTTTTGGGTCAAATTTTTTGAAAGAGTGGGGTTGAACCAATTTGCAGTTCAAGGGATGAGTTGAAGGAAAATAGGGGACTTAATTATATTTTAGAAGGGGGCTTAAAAAATTTTGATATCCAATTTTTCTTTTTAAACACTTTTATCAACAAATTAGAGTAATAGAGTAATCAGTTATCAAAAGCACACATTTCTTCATGAATAAAAAAGATTTCTTGTCTTTGTCATTCTAAATGTCAATCTAATTGGTAATCATTCTTAGGTCACCACAAAAATTCAAAGTGAACTGATCAAAAAGTGCAAACAGAGGCCTCCCTAAGTCGATATTTTAAAAATGGGGGGTTTAATAAAAGATAGAGGGAAAAATAGGGGGTTTGGAACCCCTGTGCCCCATGTTCAAAGTAGGTTTACAAAACTTATTCTCGCGAATATAACTAAGCTTCCTCTTTTTAAGGCACCACCAATATTCACTGGCTTTTCACTAATGACAATGCCACCATGTGGTTTACATCTGATACTTGCCCTGCACAGATATCTATGGGGATTCTTGTTTCACATGATTGATAAGCGCGGTCAACAGCACCTGATAGCTGATGCTTTCCGTCACATACAGCTGGATTATCTTGCCTTTCAAATAGAGTGTTACCACAAAAGGTAAGAAGCTGAAAACTATTATATTATCATTATTGCAAAGTCTGAAACCCTTAGACATATACTGCCAATTTTTAGTACATGAAGAAATTTAGTATCTCTAAGCAAAGCCATACATTATAAAAAATATATTCCAAAAACTAAAAAGGGCATAAGAAGAAAGGAGACCACCTTTTTATGAAGGAGTTAGAGCTGCCACTTATTTTTGAAAGTGGAGCTTTCTTACACCCTGGACGAGTTTATGAAATTTTCTGTTTCTTCCTACTCTTTGTAGCAAAAACAAGATGTATGATGGTACTGGGTCGCTCAAGATGATTGGAAATGATTGTAAACAATTGGAGTTAAACATTAACAAATTTCTCGTAAAATTTATCAGAGAAGGTGAGAAATGGTCATCACTCACGTTCTTATCAATGGTGCAAATATCAGAATTGTACATCAAGCTGCGTGGGATTACAAGGTATGTTGTTTTGCTTATTACTTGGCTGCTTGGATGACACACGATGGGGGGGGGGTAATTAAAACTTTTTATTACAAAATGGCGAAATCTTTATATTGACCAACTTGTATTTGATTTATCTATAATATTCTGTTCAAAAGCTTTTTCATTTGCATTTTCATTTTCAGTCTTTCAGAGTGGTAGATTTTTTTCTGGATGGATGAAGGTTTTGTCTCTTTTTCCCTAGAATCGACTGGGAGCTCTTTTTTTCTAAAGAAGAAGAAGAGACTTTAGTGTCTGAAAAGCATTCTTCAGCTTTTTTTGTACTTGTCAAAATTAGAAATTATTGTCCCGGTTGGGAAAATAATTATGTGACTGGGACAGAACTTAATTTGAATTTTTTAAAGACAATTTTTAATTATTTTTAATTTTGATTTCAGCACGTTACGGTCAGTTCGCTCAAGCCAAGAAGAAGTTGATTCATTTGCTGGAAAGGTCGAAAATTTCTTTCAAACAATGAAAGATCATTGTGGCGATGGTGCAGTGAAAAAGAAGCCTTATTTGCATATACTTCGTGAACACGTACCTGGTCTGCTTAAATTTTGGTACTCAAAACTTGGATGGGGCTACGGCTATTTTCACTGCTCTGCTGGAGAGCATCTCAACAAGCAGATGAAACAACTGGAACGTTACGGCACCAATAACTCTGACGACCGATTCATGAAAGTATTGACCACAATCAGACTGAGACAATTTCACTTCAATAATTCTCTTTTCAAAAAGGAATCAAACATTGTATGTAGCAGATGCCTCCAGACCGGACATAATCGAAGGAACAAATCTTGCCCAAGGCATCCGGATCAACCAGCGCTTTTTTTCCCATTAACTGATGAAGAGGATAATTCATAAACCAAAACGCCATTTTTATCTTATCTCTAGCCTGGGTTATGTTTTTAGATACTTTGATTCTACAATCTAGCCGATCCATAGAGACAGATTTTCAACGTGTTGATGTGTGCTTTTATATGTAGTCTTACTATTGATTTCATTTTAATATTAGGTCAATGTAACACCATTTTTCTTTATCATTAACTTAGTTAACTGGATTTTTACATTCAACACCTCTGTCTCAGTGCCCCGGTGGAACGTTTTTTCTTAGTTGGGATGGCAGTTGCTATCGACATCCCAAGGATAGAAAATCTATTGTTTCCCTTCCGGGTCTTTGACACAAGGGTGTAATTCAAATAATCTTTCATTTTTCTTAGGAAATACTAACATTTATTGAAATTTAAACTAGAAAAGAAATCCTATCATTGTCTTTGAAATTTCAGGAAAAAATAATCATAATTAGCCTGGGTATCCTGTATACTGTTTTTTTATCTTCATGTTTTCGGTTTACAGCATAAAAACGTTACGCAAGAATGGAAATACGCTTCGAAAAAAACATATTTGACAATTTTAAAATGAGTGGAACTACTGTTTTTTCTAGATTCAATCTGACGTCAAAAATACGGCACATTTTTAAGGCTTCACTGTTTCTTGCCTAAACCTTGCCAGATGTTGAAAATTTTCCCGATCTTCAGCGATCTTCACCGAGCTTTAGCGTGTCGGATGAAAATTTCACCATCTGGGTGCCAGATAAGTCTGGGAGAGAAGTAACGGAACGCGCCGTAATCATGACGACGGATTGTATCTAGCGTTTCTTTTGTTTATAAGGACTACATTTTTTTAAAGCTAGCGATAGATTTTATTTTCAATCCAGCGTTTGCGTAAAAACCATGCGCGGGCGTTCTGGATGGGAAATAAGTAGCTTCATTTCCCATCCAGAAGTTTCTCTTCTATTCTAGTCCCTTCGGGGCTTTAAACTCAATGGATTAAAAGCCTATTTATTTTTACTAGAACGTACTTTTCCTAATTCAGTGGTGATTGGGGAGCTCCCCAGTAAAGAAAAGGTTGCCTTCCTATATCTCTATTTTACGTCATAAAACGTCAGATTACTCTTAGGTAAAACGGGGGAGCTGGAATAAACGGAGGGGGGGGGGTTGAAAAAATTATCAAATTTTAATAAACGGGGTGGACCTAATTGCCGGGGGGGGTTTGAAATTGTACCTCTGAAAACCCCAAAACAGGGTAAATATAGGGAAAAATCAAGCTGTTTTGTGCAAAATAAGGGGCCTTCCCTTTGACACACCCCCTTCTCACAGCCCCACTGGAAAAATTGTCCAAAATATCGTCCCCGGTGAGAAATTAACCCAATTTTGTCCCCACTGAAAATAATCAAATAAACCAAACCTCACTGCATAATACATGGGACAGCTGTTTTTCCCATCCCTTCTGAATTTTATGACTTGAAAACAAAAGAATTTTAATCCCCAGCCATAAAAAATGAAGAAACATCGATCCCATCGACTTTCAGTCCGTTACTTTTATCACCACTGGCTGTTTTGGGAAGTGTTTTGACAATTGAAAATATTTCAAAAATTAAAATTAATAAACGGGGGGGGTCCTAATAAGGTCCAAGGTGGTTGGAAAAAAATCGTAAAATTAACAAGCGTGGGGGGCGTTTATTTGGCACCAAAGAGTACAGATTCTAAGTCAATAGGGTCATTTTACCAAAATTTTACCGGAAAAAAAGTTTATTTACGATTGATCAAAACCTAGCCCACCTTCCACATAATAAGGGTTAAAAAAACAGTTACTCGGAGGTTATCGAAGGAGGAGGAGGCTGTTGGGATATGATCAGACAAAAAATAAACACAAATGAAAAATATAGCTGTTGATGGAATCGATGGATCCTAAATTTAAGAATTGAATGGTTCTAGAAATACTTTCACAAAAAACATCTTTTCACAATTATATGTCAAACTAAGAATGTCTAAAAAAATTGTGTACGACTTGATATATTTCGAAAAAAAACATCGAAAGAGCCTAAGAAAACAATGGCTGCACAGCGAAGTTCACATTTTACGCAAAGAACAATCAGGTTGTGATTTCGGGATTAAAGCTTATCCAGGTAAAATTGACAGTGGAAACAAGAAAGCCTGTTACTTTTGATAGGATTTGAATTAGGATGCGTTTTATGATGTTGAATAGTAGTTAGGTAATAAAAATTTACAAGACCTGATATATACAAAAAGTTAACGATCCATTTCATAAGCAATAATTATTCCTCTAAAAATACTCAATTTTCCAAGTTATGTCTCAACAATTTACATTTTCTAACAACATTTGGGATTAAGGGACGTCCGGCAGGATCCTCCACGAGAAGATCAAACGAAATTTTTGCGAGCTTCTCATTTTTCGTCACCTCACTAACAAGCTGCATGATGTATCCAAGCGAAAAGATATCTGTTTGAATGGTTTGGGCAGAATTAGGGACATTGCGCAATTCATAAGCCAAGTGCTTATGACGCTCATTATACAGCCGCTGCTTTTGGCTACCAGGGGGAATGTTGTAGACCACAGGGTCCTCGATCAAGGTAGCCTTTCCGAAGTCGATCACTTTGACAAACTTTTTGTCACGAATCAAAACGTTTTTTGAATGAAGATCATTATGCAAGAATCCTTTATCATGAATAAATTTCAGTGTTAAACTTATATCAACCAGTACACCAATCCAATCAATTTCATTTGAGCTTTCACTGAACAATAGTTCCTTCAAAGTAGGAGACGGTGTTGATCCTTTTCCAATGAATTCGATCAAGATAAAATTTGGTTTCACCCACCCATAAAACAATGGTAAATTTTTGTAACCATTCAGTGTAAGCATGATCTTACTTTCAACGTAAGCGTCTAATTGACAAGATTTTCCACTGATTTCCTTCACAGCAACAGTTTGCTGAAAGCTTGAAAGTTTCCCAAGACAAACTTGGCCGTATGCTCCTTCTCCCAATTGATAATCAAAAAGTTCTAATTCGTCCTTCTTGAATTCAGTAACGGGGATACGGATGGTTTGATTAATCGCGACACTTTTGTTCCTTGTAGACTGAAGTATTGACCTAGGAAGAGAATACCGAGCTGGTATGGTAGATCTTTTCTTGGTGTTCTTTAGAGCCCTTGATAATAAGGCTTTTTCTCTCTCCAAATTTTGAATAGTCTCATCTTTTTCAAGGTTTGATTTGACGGTTCTTTCATATTCCATCTTTTTCTTCTGCTTTTTTCGGTCTTTACTTTTCTTGTATCGCTTTTTCAATGCAGCTTTTGACCGTGTGTGTGTTGATCTAAAATGAGGTTTGAACAAGAAAATAAGATTAAAAAACTATTAGTTTTTGATCCAAAATGAGGCATCATCCATTGGGCTCTTCCAGAAAAAAAAGTTCATGGGGGGTGGAGATTATATTGTCCAGGGATATCGAAAAGAAAATGAAAAACTGACATGTCCATGGGGTGAATTTGCAATGTCCAGGGGTAAATTTTTGTGTCCAGGGGGTCAATTTGATGCTTGTCCAGGGGTAAAACACGTGTCCAGGGGGTGAAGAATCGAAATGTCCAGGGGTAAATCACTGAAAAAATAATATATTCTCCACCCTCCATGAACGTTTTTTTTCTGGAAGAGCCCATTGTACATAGGCAAAAGTTTACCAAATATTTGATACTCCTCCCCTTTGTACGCAGAGAACAGTAGAAATGACTTCATTTAAACAATAACACACATTTTTGCTAAACCCCCTCTCCCCTCTTCAATGTGTTTGTACCATATCAATGGCCCCTTTTACAATTCTTCAAACACTCTTAAGCAGAAACTCTCATTATTAACATCATTGTTTTTCTCTGCCTAAAACTTAAATTCTCACAAAAGATGACAAAATATGGTTATAAACCTTCTGTAGAACAGCTCAGGCTTAATTTTAAGTCAAAAAATCCTTTAATAAGAAATCAAACCTTGTAAAGTCTTGAAAACTAGGGAAACGAAAATTAGAATACATTATAATATTTTTATACCTGTAGTTTTTCTTCTTTTCATTGATTGGACTTTCATTTGACACATTTTCTTTATTATCAGTATTCATCATTGTATTATATCTTTCATTAAATTTTCTAGTCTTGAAAAGAAAAATAAGGAAGAAATATAATCACATGATTTCAAAAAAGAGCTATGGAAAACTAAGAACAGTGGTCGAAGCAGTTTTTTTCTGTGAGACGGAAAAACTTTTTAATAGAGATATTTTGGTACACAGTGACACCCGCAGGGCCCATCATGGTACGGAAATCCATCTTAGACGGAAGAACTTTGATCATTGTAAGAATATTACAGGGAAAAGTTGGAAGTTTAAGCAAGAAAATAGCTAACTCAACTTTTCAATGGCAATTCAAACCCCAAAAATTGTAAAATGCCTTTTAGATAAAAACATAAATATATAAAGGTACTAAATGACTTATAAAAACAAGAAGAAAATTATGAAATAAACTTGAGCAATGTTGCAAAAATGTTGTAAAAACCAGGTTATCCAGCCACAGAACGCGGATGACTATGCTGATGTTTCTAAAATGTGAATTATTTACATAAAAAGCTAAGGTTTGACATAAAAAACTAATGTATAATCTTTGAAACCAGAACGCGAACGACTATGTTGATGTTTCTAAAATGTGAATTATTTACATAAAAAGCTAAGGTTTGACATAAAAAACTAATGTATAATCTTTGAAACCAGGTTATCCACATTTTGCAGATATCCCTTCAGATAGTCACAACCACGGAACGCGGACGACTATGCTGGTGTTTCTAAAATGTGAATTATTTACATAAAAACCTGAAGTTTGACATATAAAAAAACTAATGTATAATCTTTGAAACCAGGTTATCCACATTTTGCAGATATCCCTTCAGATAGTCACAGCCACGGAACGCAGACGACTATGCTGGTGTTTCTAAAATGTGAATTATTTACATAAAAACCTGAAGTTTGACATAAAAAAACTAATGTAAAATCTTTGATACCAGGAATAACTTAACCAAAAAGAGTTACTATTATAAAACGGATATAACTTGACCAAAATGTTCTTTGTAAAAAAATCCAGGTCATCCACAATTGCAGACATCCCTTCAGATAGTCACAGCCACGGATCGCGGATGACTATGCTGGTGATTCTAAAATAAGGTTTGGCATGAGAAAACTAATGTATATAATCTTTGAAACCAGGTTATCCACATTTCGCAGATATCCCTTCAGATAGTCACAGCCACGGAACGCGGACGACTATGCTGGTGTTTCTAAAATAAGTTTTGGCATGAGAAAACTAATGGATATAATCTTTGAAACCAGGTTATCCACGTTTCGCAGATATTCCTTCAGATAGTCACAGCCACGGAACGCGGACGACTATGCTGGTGTTTCTAAAATAAGTTTTGGCATGAGAAAACTAATGGATATAATCTTTGAAACCAGGTTATCCACGTTTTGCAGATATCCCTTCAGATAGTCACAGCCACGGAACGCGGACGACTATGCTGGTGTTTCAGAAATTTTCAAAAATTATCTACTTAATGTACACCAAAAATTTGATATGATAAAACTAATACAATAGGAAAAAGTAAAAAAAAACAAATGATAAACAAAATGGTTACTATGAAGCAAAATAGAAATGAAAAACATCTTTAAATAAAATGACAATCCGGTTCAACTCAACATTACAGCAACATCGTGAATCATGAAACCTCTTGCGTTGAAAATTGCATTCTTGTAAGACACGGTTAATGTACCATGGTTAAATTTACTTTGCTTTTTGAATTCTACTGATACTGGATTTAGGGATTGAAGACAGTTGGACTCCACTTCTACCACCTTCCCCATAACTTTAGGGATTGATCCATAATATACAGGGCGCTTCTTATTATTCATCTTGAATCGATTGTGCTTCCCAATACTAACATGGTCCATCCACGGCTTGAAGCCATCTGGCCCAACGTTGTCAACTATGTAGCGATCCTTGGAAACAGAAATAATGTCGCCTTTTTTTATCTCCCCCAATGGTGCATTAAAATACTCAAATCGAACATCGATTTTAACATTGGTAAGTTTATCAGGCAATGGGACAAGATCAATCGGAAACAGGCTATCGATAAAAAGGTCCTGAACGCTAATCAAACCAAACAGTCTTTCGCAATCATCTCCTCTACCACCAGAAGGGATAAAAACAGCAATCTTGCCACTGTCTTCATTGTTGTGAAGTGGCATGGCTAACCGACCTTTCTGGAGTGTAAAGGACCCCAACTCATCAACTGTTATTGGAATATCTTTATTCAAGGCCATCCAGGGACAAGCAAGCAGAAGATCACCTTTCGGCTTCATTTGGACGATGTTTTCCATTCCAAACACACTTGAAACTCTCTGTAGACTTCTCAGTTCAAACTGAACATTTTTGGCCCCTGCATTTGTTCTCTCTCTATCAAGCAAAAGTCCATTTCTGACAAATCCAATCTGAAATACCATTGAATGAATAGGGTGGGAAATACATGTCTTCAAATGAGGATTTGCAATGGTACTTTTGGCCCTATTATTGTCCTTTATTTTGGAAGATATCAGATCTCTAATGTACCGTACACAATCATCCATAACATGCATCATTTTGAATAAGTTTTCTTGAGACACCTACCAAGATATTTTCAGACCACAAGCCAACAAAACCACATGAACGAAAAGATTGTTCCTTATTGAAGAACGCACATGAGCTAGGTTTTCTAAACAAAATACGGTTGACGTACGCAAGCTAGGAAGGAATACATCAGGCGAATCAAGCACGCTCCGCTATGATTTTTAGCCCGCGCGGGTGAATATATTTGTCCGCCCGTAGACCTCATACGTCAAGTACAAGATCGCAGTGAGTGAGCTGTCGGAAACCTGTGATTGGCAACTTTCTGTTGGATGACATCGTGAACTGCAATGTTGTTGCACGAACGATTGGACTTGCTTCCTGGTATCAGCCCAAGGATACACCAACCAATTCTTGTCTCGAAGGCGTAGGGGCCTTGGTCGATGCTGGGTATGCAGTTGATGGTTTCCAACGCTGCTGGGCAATTACCACCGATAAGGATAGCGATTTGCACTTTCTCGTTGTCTTGTGGAAGGAATGGACATAACTTTTTCAAATGATGCCAATGGTTGATTCTGTTTGGTGTTGGTATTTCGCCATCGTCGATTGGAATCCCCTCTTGAGTGTAACAAGATGGCAAATCGACGGTTACACCATTATGGAAGTTGATGACCGTTAAGTTTGTGACATGTTTGCAATCGGTAGTCTGTTCAAGAAGGCGGGTGCATGGTCTGCATTCTCGGCGTTTTGAATTTGACAGCTTGGGGGAATCCTCCATTTTGAAAAAGGGTTTTTGCGATGTCAGGCGGCGTCATCTCTTTTGACCACTCATCCACAAACAGAAGCTCCGTGTCGTCGTTGATCATGGATAGACCGAAAGTGCTCTCTTTTGTTAAAATGGCGATTTTTTCTTTGGGAATGATTAATGAAAAGAGGTTCATCAGTGATGTTTTGCCAGAATCAATCTTGCCAATCAAATTCAATTTCTTGGTTTTGTCTGGAAATTGATAACAAAGGAAACATTGATAAATCTGATGTGCGAGGTCCACTTGGTCGGAGAGAATTGGGAACCAGTGGGCGATTGCAGAAGCCAAGTATCCTCCGTGACAATCTGTTAGGAAAGGGTAGAAATTAAAAAAGTTACGAGGACTGATCACTCCAAACTCATCTTCAGTGAATGGGCAAGCAATGTAGGCCCTGCTTGATAATTTCAGTTATTGGTTGTTTTTGACCTCGATATAGTCATAGTTGATCTTGATCAAGGGAAATAGCTAATAACATTAGAAAAATAATTAATCTAAGGAATCCAACCATCCAGACAACTAAAAAAGCCTGAATCTTCGATCAGAAATCTTTACTTGATTAAACTATAGATATTCAAAGATCTAATTTTGTCTTCCATAAATTTCTTGAAACTATTCAAAAGAATGTACATCGACGGCCTAATGTCTTCCAGTACAAACTCTCATGAATGTAACAGCCTACAAACGGTCTGACTATTAATATATTTCATATTTGATCAAAGTAAGAAATATACAAAGTCAAAAAGAAAATTCTATAAAGTTTCAAAAGCCATCACCTTCAAAATCGACAGTCTACGGTCTTCTAGTAAAAACTCTAATAAATGTAACGGCCTGCAAATGGTCTGACGGTCTATTAGACGGTCTGACTGTGATTTAGTGCATTTGATCAAAAATAAAAAATAGCTTGAAAATTCAAAGAGAATAAAATTGTATCAAGTTTCAAAAGCAATCGCCTTCAAAATCGACGGTCTACGGTCTTCCAGTATAAACTCTCATGAATGTAACGGTCTACAAACGGTCTGACGGTCTATTCGACGGTCTGACGGTCTATTCGACGGTCTGACTGTGATTTAGTGCATTTCATCAAAATTAAAGAATAGTTTGGAAATTTGAAGAGAATAAGATTCTATCAAGTTTCAAAAGCGATCACCCTCAAAATCGACGGTATACGATCTCCTAGTACAAAGTCTGCCTACAAACGGCCTACAAACGGTATGACTTCGACGGTCTGACTATGATTTAGTGTGATAAATAAAAAAAGTTTGAAAATTCTAAGATTTCTGAAAACTGTTCTTACCACAGTGTGTATGTTTAATATTTGCTTCAAAAGGTTTGACTGGTTTGAAAGAATGCACTCTTTGAGACTTTGGTTTGTTTGAAGTTTGTTTAGAAATTCATTGGCATCACGCACAAGCTTGATAAAAGTTTTCCTTCATGGAAATTCTCGACTTAAAATATATTGTTCTACGACAAAGTTTTTATATATGTAGGCTGAGAATTTTAAAGCTGATTAAGATTTCGACATTTCGTCATCAATATAGCAATTCTTAGAAAAATCAAGGGAAAACTTTAAATTCGTTAAAATACGAAAAGTTACGAAAACTTGACGTGAAAAGTTAAAAAGAAACAAATAATTTTTACCTTCTTCTGGCTTTGCGTAGGCCATATCACGATAGAGTCTGTAATTTAATTTTGTCACGAGGGCAGAGATTTTATGTGCAGCCTTTGATAATGGTCCAGAAGGTGGTACTTCGGGTACCTCCTTGAAACTGTCCAAGTATTCGCTCATGTGTTTCAACTTATGTAGGTTCTTGCTAACGTTAGCAAATGATTTGGCAATTCTTGCGTCATTGCAGTGAAGACGGAAGATGGTTTTCAACTCTAGATTTCTCGGAAGTGTATCTGTCAGAAATGTTGGGATTGGCATTTTTGAAGCAATGAATCATATTTTCATTGATCAAATTTATGAAACACTCTTGGTTGTGATCATGAAGAGAAATTTGAAAATTTTAAATACTTTTTTGATTCATGGGCTACAAAGGATGTTTAAAGAAATATTGATAGAATCTGTGATACATATTTACCAAGCTGCTAAAAAGATATGTAGTCTCAAAGAGTTTAAATTAAGCATCTTCCTTTAACTGTTTGTTTCAGCATTGCGAGAATGGCCTCTCTTTCATCTTGCGTTCTGCCGGTCATTGGTTTGGTCTCAAAATCTCTACGTAACGGACGTTTGTAATTTTTAATTTATTTTCTTCCCAGAACACAATACGATAGGCTGTGACGGAATCATCTTTTTTGATCTAGAAACGAAAAAGAATCAGGTCAATATTGTGTAAATGATACAGGGGTACCCATTTTTGTGTTTTTACACCTAATTTTCCGACCAAAACTTTCCTTTCATTATAGTAAAAAATTCGAAAAAAAGCAAAATTTCAAAGTGGTTCGTAAATCAAAGTTCAATCTTTTAAATGGAATAATTTAGTACTTACCAATGGCATGAGGTTGCTTTTCATTCCATTGATTATATTTTTGAAATTAAGTTGCCTGGCCGGGTGTGGTGACATTTCAAAATTTAAAAAATATTTGGTGAAGAAAAAATTGACAATCCACTTTTTACACTTACAGAGGTCTTCACTATATGTGTGATATGTTTCTTGTGGAACAGATATTTTCACTACCGTTATATACGTTTCATAATAATTATGTTCCTTTTGTTCAAGTGAAAATCAACTGTTTTTTTTTAGTTTCCAAAATGTATATCTGCCATTTTTATGGATGGGAATACTTTAAAAGGTACAAGGCGTCTCAAAGGAGATTGTAGTATATTTGCTTTGGTTTTTAATTAAATTGTTACAAACGTTCCTTTCTGTGTTTCAATTAAGGACTTTATGATTCCTTTTTCACTAGAAAATATAAACTGTCCTTTGAGAGTATCTAATGAGGTGATTTTCGTTCCTATAAAGTTCGGTTGGGCCGTAAAACAACAAATCAAATTGGTCCAACCTTATGGTCTTCCAAAACCTTTCAAGTCCAACTCAGGAAAAATTAAATATAAATCATTGCTTTTAGTGAATTCACGATGAAAAGCTGCAAGTAATAATTGATAATTCACGATGAAAAGGTGAAATTGTTGTCAGATTGCAGCTTTTCACCGTGAATAGACCTTTTTAAAGAGGCAGCCGTGTTGAATAATTATGTACTCCAGCATAAAAATAATGATACAGCCATGCATAATTACTGTATCATCCTGTCAGTTGTCAGGGTGTCGTTCAGATGTTGTGGAAAGTGTTATTCAGATATCGTGGAATGTGTTGTTTAGATATCGCAGAACGTGGACATGGTTGAGGATGTCGGTCTGATATCGTGAAAGGTGTTGGTTGAATTTTGTAGAAATGCTTTGGTCGAAATATGCCAGATAACTGTCACTCAAGGGCTCAAGCGTCAAGCTGAAAAATTGACTATCAAAAATATATATATGTGAGGTATAAGAATTTCTGTTCAACTGTATTCACTCAGGAGATTTGGGTGGCAGAGCAGCATATGTATTTCGTCCTTATTAGGACTCGTCAGCACTGCATACTGCACCCTGGCTGGCTAGATTGATTTAGCCAGCATCTCTTGTGGTTCAAACTGAGAGAAGAATTTTTTTAAATTTATAGTATAGGTAACACGAACAAATAGTACAAAACTAAAGGTTCCTAACCTCCCGCAAAAGGACCACCAGATCATACCACCAGGAGGAATGAACCCAAACTAAGCTAACAATAAATTAATAAATAAACTGATAAATGGAAAAAAACAACAAAAAAAATAAATAAATAACTACAGAGGATGAATACTAACAGAAATAAAAAGCAAAAACAAAAAGAGCTCGGAGAGCAGTTAGAGTAAAAGACTAAAATAACTAGGCTAGTATCACAGATAAATTTTATTGTTTCACTCAATATATCATGATTTTGGACAATGCTAAAATCGGGGTCGCCATAAAGAAGTATTCTACACAATGTTTTGGGATTAAATGGAAACAAGGTTATGTCAAGTTGAAGAAGGCTGTCAAACATCACAAGTCTGTCGTTAGAGTAGTCAGAGCAATGCATCAAAAAATGCTGTGTTGTTTCTACTGAATTTTGTCGACAGTTGCAGAAGGAGTCAACTGTGTCTGCAAAATTATGCCTGAACTTATGCTCACAAAGATGACTGAAACCAACCCTTAATCGGTTATGGAAAACAGCGCCATCGTTGTCACTAGCTCTGAAAACTGAGTTAGCACTGGGTCTGAGAAATCGGAGAATTGCTTGCTTGAAAGAGTTAATAGTGGGAAGATTTCGTATATGATCTCCGAGGTTATTCCATTCATTTATGTAAAAAGGAAAGAAAGAGGCACCATAACGCTCGGTTCTACAGAAAGGTCAAAAATATAAAAGATAGCTAAACATTAAACACAATCAAGCCCAATAACAAAATAAACAGTAATTAAAATTTAGGCTTTTTTTCTTACAAGAAACTTTAATTGAAGATTTTTGACAAGCACAAAATCATACTTGTATGAACTGGTAAAAGTCAATATTTCAGTCTCAACTGACACTGATTCCTGCTACCATAAAAGAAACTGCAAAATTCAGTAAATCAAGATTCAGGTGTCAGACATTTATGTTGAAAAAATTTATTTGTGGGTCTTGAGGAAAACAATCTCTTCAAGCTAATATTGCCAAAAAAGCAACAGCAAAGACTTTAAGCTTTCTAGCCTTCAAGAATATTCTTCTTCGCCAAACCAGAACCTTGTGCTCCAAGAAAAAAACCATGGATAAAGTTCACTCCTGTCATGTGCTTGCAACTGCTTCCCCTTTCCTTCGATGTTTTGTTTTTCTCTCCCAAGCTCGGCAAACAATCTACGGGATTTTTTCGCAAAAATCACCGACCCTTCTACAAGGTCGCTCAGGGCAAAAGCAAAATCAAGAAAAACGCCAAGTTGATATCGTCCGTAAACACAGACTTTATCCGCCGCGAAACATATTACGTTTAAGATAATATACAAACTATGTTATATCATAATAATATATTATTGTCTAGCATACCTTTAGACACTGAATGATCAGGAGATGTTAAAATAGAAATTCCTTCGTTGAGAGTTTCGCTCGGTTCTAAAGTTAAAAGAATAATGCAAGGTCCAAGAAAATGAAAACTCGACTGTTTATTTTTTCAACGAAAAATCAATGAAATCTATGCTTACCATCTTCCAATACCATGTCTTCTTATTCAACCACACGAAACACTTCTAACTCGTCGTTCGTTTGATCGGCCAAAGGGACGGACTCATCTTGATCAGTTCTTGATTTGCTCAAGAGATTCTTCGTCGACGTCATCATTTGGCATGGTTTTATCACATTTGACGTCCGTTGGAAGCGTGTAGGTCAACTCAGCGGGCTCAATCACATTCAAGTTGCTGTTGTAGTAGGTCAAACAATGCATCGCGTTTTTCATTATCCAGGATGGAGCCTCGGGGATTTCTTCTTCAAGTTTGCGACATTTCACTTTTGAGATTCGCTGTTTGACAGAATTTCGTTGTTTTCGAGGAAATTTAGGGATGTGATTGCAGGTCACAAACACTCCTGCGTTTATTTCTTGCATAAGAGGGCTGCCATATTTTATGGATCGAGGAAATAAACCACCTTGAAACAACATCTTCACCATGTCTGCTGCTGTCATCTCTATGCTCCATTCGTCAATGATGAATAGCAGCTCTGTGTCTGGGCGGATCATCTGCAAACCTAAGACACCTTCTTTGGTCCTCAGCTAAAATCTTTGAAAAACTTATCTCAAATCAGCTTAATATATTTTTTGAGTCTTTTTTCTCCACAAGACTATGCGGTTTTCGCAAAGAGTATAGCACACAAAGTGCTTTACTAAACATGTTGCGAAAATGGCAGTCAACTCTCTCTACTTCGGGTAAAATAGGAGCTATACTGATGGAGCTGTTTTTAGAATATCTGAGCCAAGTAAAATCACCCAACCATTTTTCACGAAATTGCCTTTGATTTTCATTTTTGGGATATTTAAATTTTTTTTCTGGTCTGCGACAGTTCTTTAACAAATCATACTTTTCTTCGTCACTAAGTTTGAGGGAAGAACCATAGTAAGTGGCAACATCATAGCGGTCTGATGGGCCCACTACTTTCTCAAGGTCAGGTTTCACAGAAGTTGGTCTAGAGTCAAAAGTGGGTTTTGCAATATTTGCTTTAGATCCAGAAGTGCATTTAGGGGTATTTGATTTGAAAAAAGTTAATTTGGAGGAGTTTGGTTTGGAGGTTGTAGCTGGAATAGAAAGATTTGATTTGGAGGTTGTAGTTGGAATAGAAAGATTTGATTTAGATGGAGCAGATATACTTGATTTTGAGATTATAGTGGCTGTTGAGACTGATTTATAGACAGATAAGTTGGAGACAGTTATTTTAGAATCAGATACAGCAGCTCTCAGTTTTGGAATCTTTGAAAATCTATCAAAAAAAAGAGGTTTCTCATGGGAAAGGGAGGATAAAGTTTCTTCCTGTTTCAAGCATGATGAACCAGATGCAGATGGAAATGCTATACGAGACAAACTACAATGTGAAGGACTGCAAGCCGAAACAGAATTGATGCTCATAGTTGACATAACACCACTGGAAGTTGTTAAAACTGACGATGTTGTTGAAGTTGATACTGAACAGGAGGATGTAACAACAGACGATACATTAGTAGTTAAAACTTCAGCTGCGGGTAAAGAATTAGAAGTTGTGGATACAGTAGGATCAGATTCAGATTTAACTGTTGGGAAAAAGTGAAATATACTTTTAGCTCCAAATGGACCTAACGCTCTGGTTGTGGACCTACAAGCAGTGGATGAATTCGTTTGACCCGAGCTTAAAATTTGCTTTTTTGAAGAAATAGGTATGGTGCTCCCAGCATGTCCTCGCTTTAAAGGTTTTACCCTAGAATTTTTCACAAGAGGAACAAAATGGTTAGGCATCCCATCTATTTTTGAGCCATATCTACAATATAGCAAATGAATTCCCACTGTTTGAATTTCACTCTTGAAAGAACCATCCAAATAGTGCTGCCTAGGAAAAATGACATTGTTCCAAAAGGCAAACAATTTTGGATACTTAGCTTGGCGACATTCAGGGTAATGGATATGAAAGCTTTGCTGAATAACAGAAGACAAAGACAAGGCACACATCATGCTGAGCCATGAATGATCTTTACAGCTGTTAATTGCTTCCAGTTTTACTAATTCAACATGAGATAACGTAACAGGTACTTCACCGGTGTGTGTTGTAGAATGACTCAAAGATATTTGAAAAAGATAACGTGTGTTACAAAAAAGATCCTTATTAGCATTAAAGGTACTTTCAAAAAAAGGATGAGAAACATAGAAATCACAATTTAAGTAAAGTTCAAGACAACAGAGTAATCTCAGTTTGTCAACTAAACCATTGTGACCGAATAAAAGAATGGACAAAGAACTCAGCAGGCAATTTCCATCGGCGAGGGAGCTGAAAAAAAATTATAATCTTAAAATAGCATTTTGTAGCATTGTAAAGAAATTAAAAGGCTTTTTCAAAAGAGAGGTAGTCGGCTAACTGTTTCAGCTAACTTGGGAGAAAGTCCTATTTCACTCATAACCACTAAAAAGCTCAACATTATTTAAAAACTCAGCACTCATACAATTAAGAAAATTTTTCCAATTTATTACGTTCGATTAGGCCAGGCCCAATTGATAGTTTGGTTTGTGTCCTCAGACCGAATCATAAGCACGACCGATAAACAACATCCACTTCACACCCAGAAAATGTACTAGTGTAGTCCATACTTAAAAACAAATATATTTTAAGCACCTAAAAACAGAGAGTCATGGCTTTATCTCTTGAGCACGTGTTGTGAACGCCTTCATCTCCAAGCGTACCTTTGTAGGCTAGGCTTCAGGCTATTTCTTTACGTTTATCCAGACGGCTGCGCTCGATAGGATCGATCATCGGAACGGCTTGATGACGAATCGATATGTGATCGATGGATTACTTAACGATCCGGAGAAGATCGATGGAAGATTCAGCCATTAAAAAGTCTTGAGTATCGATCCTTCGTTGATCCATTATCAAGCTAGTATTTCAATCGAGTATATTGATTCGTCATCGATTGTTAATCGATTCGTCATCGATTGTTAATCGATTCGTCATCGATTGTTAATCGATTCGTCATCGATTGTTAATCGATTCGTCATTGATCGTTAATTGATTTGATATCGATCGTAAATCGAGTTTGAGTCGATAGGGACGATAAGATCGATAAAAGATCGATGATAATTAATCATAAGCTTTAAAAAATCTTGAGTATCGATCCTCTATCGATCTCCTATCCGGATCGTTAAGTAATCCATCGATCCGTCATCGAGCTGTTCCGATGATCGATCCTATCGAAAAAACATCCATCGATTATTAATCAATCGCAACGATTGGATCGATATAGCAATCGTATAGCTAAATCGAGGTAATAAAAATTGTGTTGTGAACATCGATTAGTGTTGTTTAGCTAAAACGCTTATAGATTTAATCGATAAAAAAACCGACTGACCCACCGACCGACCCACCGACCGACCCACCCATTTCAAAACAAAAGCTTCTAGGACAAACTAAACAACAATCAATTGGGCCTGGCCTTAGATTTGATCGGTTCAATCACAATTTTCTACAAGATATATACATAGTTTGGATAGATAAAAATAACTCTTAGAACCACAACAAAACCTTATAATTATACCTCAGTGAGACATATTCCTTTTTCATGGAATCCGGAATCGCCCATCTGACCTCCTCATCCTTGGAAAGTGCCAATCCATTCTTTTTCTGGTGGATGTTTTCCATATGTTCTCCATTTTTAAAGCACCGATACTTACGACTAAATATGAGCCAAAAATTTCTTCAAAAAGATTAGCAATTGCCTGATGATCACCACTTTTCAGGACTTCAATTCCTTTCTTTAAACACTGCACGAGGCCATGACAGCTTGCAAGAAATAAGTTCGTTTACCGTACGAATAGCCAGGTTCAAATCCTTTCAACATTCTGCCGGCGACGACATGCGACGGAAAGTTTTCTTTGTAGGAAATCTTCCAAGTTCAAAACGATCGGTCAGGTTTTCGGTCTCGTATTTTCGAGAAATTTCCTTGAACCACCTCAAATTTGCCATTTCACTGGATGTATTTTCTGAACCAGGTTCAAAATCAAAGATTTTCCTAGCACAGAAAGCAGCTAGATAGATAATCCCGCAAAAAAATCAAAGTAAAGATTTTTTGTAGCGCGGGAAAGCTAGCTGCGGCGTACGCGCACATAACCTAAAGATTTTTTAGCGTGGAAAAGCTAATTTTGTCGCGCGCGCACCACGGGAAACACCAAATACAACCCCAGGTAAGATAATCAGTCCGTCACAAACAGCGATATTTCGAGAGCACGGAAACGCTTCAAAACACCAGCTTTTTTGGAGTTTTGTCTCGTTTACCCAAACGCTTCAATCTCGCGTAGGCTTAGTGGTCAAGACTAGAACCCCCAATACGAGACATTTGCCTGACCGAAAAAAAATCATCATCATCAATTTTGTTAATTTTCAGAATCGTTTACTCACTGGAAATGCGCAACTTTCTGAAGTTTTGTTTTTTTTCGGTTGTGCTTCGTTTTAAAAATAACGAAGATGAAAAGTTACCATCAATCCCGCGAGTAAAAAAAAGTATTACGACTAGTCTACGAAAAGTGCGCTCGCGCGGCGAATAGAATATCTCGCAAATTAATATATGCATAAAACTGACGAAATCCTTTCTTTTTTATGCTTAGGTGACGTCACCATCGATCCTGACTTGACAATGGAGAACCAAATTTGGCAATGCATAATTATTACGAGCGGCCGAGAAAGTTTGTGTGGCGCAGAAATTGCGCGATAAACGAAGCCCTAGAAAAACGCCCACTGAAAATTGAAACTAGGAATTTATTGAATATTTCACTGATGAAGTATCAAACTTTTTGTTTTTTGTAATTATTATAAATTCATAATTTTTAAATACTATTTTTTGAAAGTCAATGGACAATTAAAGTGAATTTAAGCTGATTGGGTGGATATGGGGCGGACGGGCGTTTTGCACGTTCCGAGATCGGAAATTAAACGAGAGTAAAAAACGGGGGCGTCTTAGTAATAGTAATTCATTATTTTATTTTTTTTTCGCAAATGAAAAATGAATTTTTGATTTTTGAATTAAGGATATAATAATATAATATATTATATGTGATTGTCAATACCAAAAGATATTTCTTTACTTCGCGAATAATCTGCTGTGTTGCTTCGCCACTTTCCCCCGGATTGGTTTAGTAGACACTTCGGTCACGTAAATAAAAACACGTGTATATGTTGAAGCCGACTGTGGACTGACCGAAATTGCAATTTACATAAATTATTGTGGAAGTGAACGCTTTAGAGGAATGTTTGGGAAATCAAAAAGACCACTTTTGTGAGAATGTTGAATTTTGTTTATATGGCGGTTTGTGACGGACTGATAATATCGAGATGAACGAGAACGAGAAGAAAAATCAGTTCCGATGATCTGAAAACTGGATTTCACTTGATTTCTTTTCTATTTTCTTAGTATTTTTTTTTACTATACAGGGTTGGGGTGGTTCAGCTGAACCCTTTGAACCCCCTCAGATCCGCCGCTGGACAGTGAGAAATTATCTAAACTAGAATCCAGGAGAAAGGAAGTTCATACTTTGTCATCTGAAAATGCTATGCTAAAAAAAGCGTATTGAGTGTCTTATTGAGCAGTATGGAGTTAAAGCAGAGGAAAATCTCAATAACACACTTGGAAAATCCATGGTTGAGTTAGAGAGTAAAGCACTAAAAGACTTTCCTGAGGGCTCTTCCATTAATCTGCTTTTTAATGAACAGCTCAAACAGAGTAAGTGCAAAACTGCCAAACAGATGCGGTGGCATCCCATTATGATAAGGTGGTGTCTTGAATTATACCACACATCCCCGGCAGCTTATGAGTTCATTAAAAACTCTGGCTTTTTAAGGCTTCCTCACAAGACCACAGTCCTGGACTATAGCATTTACACCAAACCAGAGACTGGTTTTAACCCGGATACAATCCGAAAGCTGTATGAAGAGGCTGGTATAGAAAACCTTCATGAAGGTCAAAGAAACGTAGCGTTACTGTTTGACGAGATGAAAATTCATTCAGAGCTAGTATATAGCAAATCGACTGGAAAGCTGATTGGATTTGTTGAGCTAGGTGCTATCAATTCAGAATTTGAGTTCTTGGAAAAACAGCTTAAAGCAGAACAAAGTGACAGTAATGAATCTGAAGAAAGGGAACTTGCGACTCATTCATTAGCCTTCTTGGCAAGAGGCATCTACACTGATTTTCAATTCTGTATGGGCTGTTTTGCTGCTAAAGATCTGAAGGCTGAAGACATATTTCCGATCGCTTGGGAGGCTGATCTTGAGTCAATTGGTTTTATTGTCAGATGCCTAGTTTCTGATGGTGCCTCAGCAAACCGATCCTTCTATAAGCTCCATCGTACCTCGCCATCAGCACTACCTTATTTTGCAAAGAATCTTTGCTGTGGAGAAAGAATACTATTTCATTTGTGATGTTCCCCACTTAATCAAGACAACAAGAAACAATCTTGAAAACTCCCATGGTCACTGTAATACAAAGAATCTACTAGGACACATTCTTATTTTACGTTGAATACTTTAGGTGTACAAGTACTTTTGCCAGCAGAAACTTAGAGAATTAAGATTGAAACTAATTGATAGTCTGATATAATTTCAGAGCTAAAAATGCCATTTATGTTTTTGTTTTTGAAAAGTTTGTTTGTTCACCTAAAGTAATTATAGCTTCATTTTTTTCCTTATCAATTTATTATTAAAGGGCCTCAATGGCACATAAAAATAAGTCATAGAGCAATCTGGATGGGCCATACATTATACAATGAATGATTATATCTCTTGTCAAAGCACACTCTGACCTCTCTATAATTACATGTTATGGATCGTGATATCATGATGAGTCTAATAGAATTTAGTGGAAAATCTTACATTTCAAAATCAAGCCAATGTAAACTTTTTAATAACAAGGTTCTTTCTTTATTTTTTAGCTCGACAAGCAGCAAATCAGTTGGAATCACTTTGTCTCGTTGAAACAAGGTGACCCGAACCTCAAAACACCTGGATTGTATTGTACAAAGCTGAGAAGCGAGCATATTAACCTTACCTCTAGGACAAGAATGAAAGTGAATCTTGCGGCTCAGGTAAATAAATTGCAAAAATTATTGACCCACAAAGACAGTGTCTAGGGGAAGGCAAAGATAGTTCCCAATCTGTTTTCCAGAAGATGGCAATCCAAAACATCATAATCAATATCAGCATGTATCAACTGTTTTCTTGGTGATTTCTTTCACCAAGTCAAATCAGCCAATCAGATTTTCAACTAGCATTACAAGCTTTTTTATAAGCATAATGCTTATCCAGCGTATCCAGGATTAATTCCTGCAAAAATTTAAGCATATGCAATTTGCAAATGACATGCCTTGAGTTTTTGCTTTACCCCCTGTTTTTTTATCTTTAAAACAAGAGTACATTTTTTTGAAACATTTCAAATTTTTTTTAATACTTGTTATAGGTCCTCAGCAGTACTGTTGCAGATGCGTTGAAAATGCAAAAAAGGACTGATACAAAAGGAACCGAAACCTTTTGCAGTATAAAGACCAAGGAAGAAACGAACGAAAGGAAAGCAAGAAAGCCTACTACAGCGAAAATGATTCAAGATTCGGGGTATTTTATACGTTACTTATGCTCTTGAACTTTTGAAATTCTTTGTTGGTTAAAAATTTTGAGTTAAAAAATACAGCGAAGTAAATTCTTTTTTTGCAGGTCAAAAGCTAGAATAAAACCAAAGCAAGAAAAAGGAATTTTGAAGTAACTAATTAATGTGAAGCTGTCTCGCAGTGCTCAATTGCAATTCATTCTTTCCTTGAAGTGGCTGAAAGACACTTTCTTAGAAGGATACATCAATCGTTGGCAGAAACAATCACTAGCAATACCTGAACTATCGAAAAAGGAACAAAATCGTCTTTGCCTGAGCTCACAAACAATTGAAGGTCTCAGGATAACAGGTAATAATATTATGTACATAAATCACTTCGATATATTTGGCAAATAACTTGGTAATCTTAGCTGTTACCAAGGAACTTATTTGGCGGGAACTAATTTTGGCCAAATTTAAAAATTTCCCCATTCGCCAAAATAAGTTCCGGCCAAAATAAGTTTCATTAAGGTATCTTTTCTTATATTATCCATATTTTGTAGCTGCCTATCAGAAGAGATAATCTCGAAGGAAGAGATAGAAAGTTGGGCTAGAAATACTGTGAAAGTACTCTTAAGAATTTGCCAAAATCTAGGTCGAAATATTTTAAATTATATTTGTCAAATTATATTCTTCGAATTTCTTCTTTTTTAGTCAATTCAATGGTTGATCTGCTTCAAACTCTGCTAAGGACTTACAAAGGATTCTACGTTTTAACAGGAAAGTTCTCCCAGGATCCTATCGAACAACACTTTTCCGTTCAACGTCGTAGATGTGGTGGTAGCAC
The DNA here is from genome assembly GCF_902728285.1 of Clytia hemisphaerica. NCBI lineage: Eukaryota > Metazoa > Cnidaria > Hydrozoa > Leptothecata > Clytiidae > Clytia > Clytia hemisphaerica. Next base: position 609,904 of record NW_027104213.1, on the reverse strand, counting down.
GAATCCTAATATGTTTCGAGTTTTGTATAACGAGCAAGCTCTTGCATCAATAAAATCAAGAAACGTTGCTAGTTTGAAAGGAAATACCAAAGTTGAAGCTAAGAATCAAGTTGGATTTATGGAAAAAAACTCTATTTCCCTGAAAAGAAGAAAAAGACAAAAGCGAAAGCACGAAGAGAAAATGTGATATTTTAATAAGAAAGACATTATATTTATTTAGTCTTACGTTGTAAAGTTACATACTGCTTGTTGGTTTAAAATTTTTTAAACTTCTGTTGATAAAACTATTTTTGTTGCCTTATTGTATGGTAATATTCCCAAAAGAAAGGCCTTATTAAACTTATAATGGTCAAAATTTACATTGCTTTTGAGAGTGTTGTGGCTTTTACTCTTAGGCAGCTAACTGTGGGGAGGGCCTGCATTTTAGGTCAAAAGTCACTTTGTCTGGGGGGTAAATCACTGAAAATTGTTATTATCCTCCACCCCCATATACAATTTTTTTCTTGAAGAGCCCAATTGGATTAAAATTTTCAATTTTACGATTCAATCTCAGTTCAAGATACTTTTAACAGGGCTCTCAGGCGTACTAATTTTGGAGAAATTTGCAAAAAAATGTCCTATTTTTTCTAAATTTCAGCAATTTTCCTTGAATTTCTTTCCAAATTCATTTGCTAGTGCTTGAAATTGCACTTTTTGTTTCTATATAGACTATAGACAAATTTAAAACACACATGTCACGGAAAATTTGTACTAAATGTTCTAATTTCTAGCCTATTTTCGTCCTAATTTGTCCAATATTTTGAACAAAATAAGGGGAAAGTGCTACAGTAGTGGTTGGTATTTTGAGTGAAATTGCTAAACCATAGGGACGGCCGTTAATAAATGGAAATGGGTGATTTTTGACAAGAAAATTAACAATGGGAGTCCCTTCAGCTGTAGAAGTGTCAGTTCTTTGTTTGTTTTTCAAGTCTAATAAATCGCACAATATTCAAGATCGTTCACCTTTTTATTACAACTAGTTTTCAGTACTTTGAGCCTCAAATTATTACTGTTTAATTTATGTTTAAGATAATTGGGATATTTCGGGATAGTCTTAACATTAATTCATTCTCTGAAATCGTGGCTTGTCAGATTAAGGTTATTTTGCAAATAAAAAGTAGGAGAAAGGTCTGGCAGATAGGAAGAACTGTTGAGTTGGCAAGTTCTTTTGAACATACTTTTATTTTTAATAAAATATATGCATTTTAGTAAATATGATATTTGTATATATTTACAGAGTTTCTTGTAACTTTTGTAAAAAATAGCTTTTAAAATAGTTCAAATACTGTAATGCACTAAACAGTGTACTTAAAAACTGGTTCTCCTTGGAATTTTGTGTTCTAATTGACCAATTGTATTAAAATTTACCAAAGTTGCACTTAGGATTCTGAATTGAAACTAATTCACCATGATATCTTATTGAGGATATTTATAAAAGGTTTATCGTTATTCTTCGATAGAAGATTCAGTGGCGTATTTAGGAATTTTGCCATGTAGGTCAAAAATTTGAAGCCGATATGTTGCAAGTCTGGTTCTTGGAAAGTCTATTTTCCTTGCATTTCGCGATTATTTATTCTATGCAATATTCCACTTTTGTTGTATCGCACTCGGCAAATTATGAGAAATATTTTACTCATCGAATACCCCTGTCTCACGTTTTGACTAGCTTTTTACGCTAATTAACCGCTTGTGGTAAGAAATAGATACTGATGTGGAGCAATGTCCGTATCCCCCAAACAAGAAATATAGATGAGTTATAGTTGAGTTTATAGGCCTTATATACCCCTAAAATTATTTTTTATGTTTTGAATTGATTAGGAAGTGATTAAATGGTGTCAAATCATTTCAGATATTCATTTTCGCTCACAACAACAACCAAAAAGCAGGTAAAAACAAAGTTTTAAAAGACTTTGAAAAATGCTTCATTTTTGCTAAAAAATAACCATTATTACAGTTATTAGTTCAACTTAAAGCAGTGACAACTGGTGCTGATGCTTAATACCCTGACGACCAATTCTTAGCAATCGACCCACAAGAAGTAAAGCTATAAGATCAGTTAAGACGTGAAAGCCACTTTGACTTTCACAAAATTTGAATTTCAGATCAAACTCAAAAGTTAACTGGGTCGCTTCAGCCAATTTCAGCTCTGTAAACTGAGCTTCTCTCAATAAAAACTGTGAAAGAGATAAGCTAGGAAATGTGAATTCAGTATTGTCTTTTTATAAACTCGACAGAGAACCTGTACGTAGCCTCATAGCTATTACCCCGATTTTTTCAGAAATTTTGCTAGGTCGTTTCAGCCATTTCTAGCTATGTCTCTCGGCTTCATATTATCTCTAAATGAAAGGCGGCCAGAAATATAAGCAGTCATTGAAGGTCATTACACGTGAATTTGTAGAGAAGTTGAGCTCGGTAATAATATGATCCCGATTTGCTAGGGCGGAAGAGGTCAAAAAGGGTGTTTCTAAGTCACTCAGACGGGGCGATATGGGTCGGGCGGTATTAGATAGGTTTTCGGATTATCAAAATAAAAGCTTCTAAATAGCGAAAGGTTCACGCGCAAAACATTAGGGAGGTAAAACTGCGGAGATAAATGCTAGTCTAAGTTTTAACTGCCGCACGCATAAAATTGATAAAGTTAATACGCAAGACATGGCATTCGAAGGAGACTGTGTATCATAAAAGGAATAAGAAAGCCTGTTTCACAATTTTTCATATTTTTCAATTTCTCGGAACTATGTCACTTGACCTACTTGACCTACCCTAAATACGCCTCTGAGAGTCTGTATTTAGAAAAAAGAGAAAATGGGACTTCCAGACTTAAGAGCTGATAGTGGAGTTCCTAGTCCAAAAAAGAAAATCAAATTTATTTCTCAAATATCCCCTAAAATCTGAAGATGAAAAGTAAGAATGATCCACTCAAACAGACAGAAAAAATTGTAGGACATAACAAAAATTTATAATACTAATTACTAAAAAAAAAACACTAAAATACACGCTTTTTTATAAGTACTTTAGCTGAAGGTCAAGTATTCTAAACAAAAGAAATGACCTATTTGAGAGTTTCTTGTTATTTAGCGTACATTTGAAGCCAAAATTGTATTTCTACCTAAAGTTTCAATTTAAGTCGAACAAAAACCCAAGTTATTTTTGTTACAAAATAGAAAATGACTATATTCTTATCAAAATCTGTGAAACTCACCATGGAGGTAATCTTAGGGTATTCTTGAGATTTGGCCTATTTTCACCCTGATATTCTTATAGAAGGTATTCTTATAAAAAAAGGCGTGTATATAAGATAAAATCTCAGTCCATTTCAAGGAATAAACTTCTTGAAAAAGGACCTTTCTAAAGAATATTTATTCAGAAGAGTTAATTTTTTATAGACCATTAAAAAGTAAAACCTTAAAACCAATTTGATTACCCCTTTATGAGCAGTACTAATGAAAGGACTCTTCTGAACACTCGAGTGTATCATTTTTTGTTTTTTCATAAAATCTATATATTAATAGCGGTGCTTTGTGTGTCTGTGTGTCACTTTCGTTTTCGCTTTGTTTGTGTTTTAAAATTATGGCTTTTAGTCTCTTGCTCCACAAGTTTGTTCTATTGGATTCGCGCCATTTGCAAAAGATCGGATAGAGCTTGGTTTAGACTTTATTCAGCCTTTGTTTTGAAATTTAAGGCCCATCTACATTTTAGTAGTTTTAATTTCTGCCTAGAGTTGCCTTTTTCTCTCTTCTTTTGATTTAAATGTTTTCGAATGTATTTAACGATCGTATTTATTAATGACATTCGAATTCTTTTCAAAATAAAACAATTTCATTTCATAGAAAAGAATATTTCAAAAGTAAATCAAAACATAAAAATCAAAAAGTTTGTGGACAACAACAGCATTCAAAGGACGATATAAAGCATAAGAAAAAATTAGTTCACTTTTTTCTTCTTATAAAAATATTCAAGTCGTCGTTATGTTAAAAAGTGTGTACGTTATTTTTTATGTTTAAATTCGAAAAGTTATGCCAAGGGTTTAAAAAAGCAACTTAGAATTGTCTTATTTTTTTTTCGATCTGATAAAAAACAAAGAGTTGCACTATTCTTTGTAACTTTCCCACTTTTTCTTTAAAAATTGTCATTTAAACTGGACAGCATATTTAACGCGAGCGAAGCGAGAAAAATAACTACCTGCAGAGTCGTTTCAAACGACACTGGTACAGTAAACGATGCAAGACGATGCTCTTTCTGATAACTTCTGACTTAAACAAAACACGTTGTCACGGGGGGACAGTACACGATCCAAATATGGTTAACAGATAAGACACCCGGGGAAGGTTAGAGTTAAACGTCGAAGAGATTTCTTTTTTTTGTTTGATCGCTAAAAGTTATGTTTTAAGTTCTTTAACACTTTCAACAAAGAATTACCTTTTTAAATTGCTTTTTAATCAAATCCCTTCAGAGTATTTAAGAATTTAATTGCGGAAATGATGTTATGAACTTTAAAAAGACGTTAATAATATGTTGCATCACCTTCTTTTATAAAAAGTGCTAAGTTTTAATGGGTAATTAGCCTTTTTGTTTCAAAATTTCTTTACACTGTCCACAAAGAATTGAACTATTTTATGTTTTGCGGAAAATTTTTCTAAAAAGATGATGCAAAATTTTTTATTGTTTGGTAAAAATTACACCATCTACTGCGAAAAAATTTTCAAAATGTTTTTTCTTCGCCGAAACTAAGCTCTTCAAAGTTGAAATACTCTTCCTCGCAAAAGTCTTAATTTTCTTCTTCATCAAAATTTTTCAATGCCATTTTTGAATTTTCAGATTCAGGAATAGTTTGTCTAACAGAAAATGTATAACATGCCATAGTTTTGTTGGTTACATCGGTCAGAAAACACATTTTAAACACGGCAATTACGAAAAATTCACTATGGCCAGAACCCTTAAGCCAGCTTCAACATCCAAAGGACTTTTAGTGCGTTCAGCTACAGCTTAACCGGCGTGCGACGCCGGGTACCGGCTAGTTAATAATATTTCTTGTTCAATTTTCAAATTTATATAAAAGGCTCAACCAAAATTTCTTTAACCCTTTGAGTGCCAGGGTCCTTTTTTCTAAGTTTTTTTTTAAAAATTGCTAGTTCAAACTTTAAGGGCTTATATCTTCTGATCTAGAATGAATTAGAAGCTCGTATATAGCTCGTTGGATAGCTTAGAGTCTCCTCTTTCTTTTGAGCGCCTTCGGCGCCGCCCGATTTAGGAAGGGCGTGGAGGGCGGCGGCCAAGGGGGGGGGGGGTAGGTTAAGGAATTAAAGCAGTCAGGCCCGCTGCGCGGACCTGACTGAACTGATGGAAAGGTGCCCAGTGGTAAACTTCAAATCGACTCACTAGAAGACAGAATAAAGTAAAACAGGGCCAAATTTGGAGGTTCTTGGATCACTCGTTGACCAAAAATAGTCAAAAAACGGTCAGAATCTCAAAAAAGTGAATTTTTGTCAATTTTTTGCATTTTTTTGACTTTTTCGCTTAAAATCTCGCTGGAAAGACTCACTTTTGAAATTTTTTTTGCTTGACCATAAAGGACAATCTAATTCCTACGAGTTCGACCAAAAATAACGATTTCTAAATCAAACTGGGCATTACAGGAGGGCTTCGCCCTCCTATATAGCCCATGTCGTATATATACGACATCGGCACTTAAAGGGTTAATCTCTACAAAATTTTGTAAATTGTAAAATTTTAAAAAGATTTTAAAATCCTACTCTATATTTTCTAAGAATATGAGGAAACAATCAACCTGGAAGTTCCTTTCTCAAGGAATGATCTCCTTTTTTGACATGGAACTGTTTATTTGTCTCTGCTGATCTATCCATGCTTTAAGGAAAGCATTTCCACGAATGTTAATCCAATAAATCATTATTTTTCTTAGCAGAAAGGTTTTTAAACTTTCGATACATTCTGATTTTTTTGTGATTGTATCCCAATGATGAATTATTCTCTTGTCATGTAGCATATTTTGAAGTAAGACTTTCACCGCAGATTTTCACCTCGATATCTTTTCAGTAGATTAACATTGAATACTTTTCGAACAGCATATTCCATGCTACGGAAAAACAGATAAGCGTTGTCGGACACAACAAAGAGCCCTCTTCTGTTTCTACAATCGATCCATTGTGTTGTGAATTCTAAAAATTTTTGTGTATCATATTTCTTTCGGAAAAGTGATATCAGCTCTAAAATATGATGAACTTTTGATTATTGTGACAGTATTTCTTAAAGTGCTTTTCAAGAACATAAGGAATGTATCCGGCAACACAGTGTACCACGTTTTGCTCTCTTTCAGGTAGCTTGTCAATATCAACATTTTCTTCAGTGACAGGTGTTCTTTTGAATAAGAATCTCGATCATATAAAATGTGAGTTTTTGACGAACTAAATCTCTAATGAGGAAGGATACTTTGTCCAAAATTGCTTTCCAAGATAAAACGAGTGGACTTTTGTCATCTGCTAGTGATTTGTACAAACTCTTCCAAATTCTCTTTTTTCCTTCAGAAAATAGCGTGCATGTTTCACATTGAGAAAGTACTTTGTAGAGCTCTTCTACAAGATTTGAAGCATTCATTTCATTAACAGCTGCTTTCAAAGTAATGAGCTCCTTTCTTCTTATTTCTTGTATCTCGCTGCTACAAATAGTTGTGTATATATGGTCTGTTTGAAGCTTTTTAACAGCATTTAGGATAATCTCCTGTGCATTAAGTTCGTCTACAGTTCTTGTAAGTTTTATCTTTGGCTGCTCTACTTTATAGCTCTGCTGTAGGGTTCGATTGGCTTTTTTTTCAGCTGGAGTGAGTTTAGTAACATCAGTTTTTCCTGCTGTATCTCCATTAGCCTTTGCTGACACAGACGAAGGGTTTGGTGTTACATTCAAAATGATAGGCTCAACCTTTTTAACAATTTCAGCAACGCCATCATTATTGATAAGAGTTAGTTTAACAGATGGTGTTTTCAGCAAGAGTTCATCCTCAATTTCTGCTTCCCATTCCTCGTTTATGTCCTTGAAATTGTGAATAATATCAGGAACTTCATCGTCACTGACAAACGTTATTCCAACAGTAGTATCATCATGATGAGTGACCAGAAAAAGTTCCTGCTCAAATTCTAAGAAATTTTGAATAATATCTTTGATCTCAATGTCGTTGACAAAGGTTATTTCAGTATCTAAAAGAGTTTCATCAAGAAGTTCTTGCACAAATTCCTCTTCCCATTGTGCCAAGTCTTGAACTGTTAAAGCTTCAGCCATCTTTCATTATACTGTACTGCTGTACTGTGACTGTGCAGCTTGTTTCGAGTTTTTTAGATTTTGCTAGTATCTGTTTATGTTTTTGCTACCATCTTTGCTGTTTTTTTTCCCGAAAAATTATTGCATAAGTTAATTCTATAAGCACGCATATGTAATTCAACCGAGTTCCTTCTTATTTCAAATTCCTTGCTGTGTTGAAGAATTTTGCTGTGTTGAAATTTGGGGAAATGAAATTTGAAATGAATTTCGTACAGATTTCCGCGAGTTAGCAGTTCTCAAATCATTTATACCTGAGTTACAATTCCTTGCTGTAACTGCAACTGCTACAAAGTCCCAAATAAAACATTTTTCTGAAACACTCTGTATGAAAGATTTGAAAATCGTTTGTGTCAGTCCTAACCGTCCAAACATATTTTTATCAATAGTCCAGAGAAAATCTTCCTTATACAGTTTTGTTGGTATTGCTGAAATTCTTGAGCCAATAGCAAGAAATTTGTTGATTTTGAAGGAAAAAAATTCTATGCGCGCACAGACCTCGATAAAGCCAAAATCTTTTCGGTCAGTTGCTTTTTAAAGGCCCACTTGCGCTGCGCGGCTGGGCTAATAATGCTTATAAAAAAGAACACCTATATTCACTCCTAATTCAGTCATCTTATACTCTAACTATAATGTGTATGAAAACGAAAACCTATATTCACTTTTCCTAATTCAGTCATCTTATACTCCAAATAATGCTTATAAAAACGAAAACCTATATTCACTTTTCCTAATTCAGTCATCTTTTATTTTCCATTGCACCATTATAACGCATAATAACGAAGAATACCCTTTTAATAATTAAGCTTGTGAAATTATGTTCTTTTCTTTTGAATAAAATCGAGTGTTTCTATTTGTTCTCTTTTTAATTGTGAATTTATTCGAAAATTTCTTTGCAATCTTTTTGCTACATCTCTCTTTTTGGAGTGCTCTCAAGTGCTCGTGTCCTTTATCCGTTTTCTGTTCTTTTCTTTTGAATAAAATCGAGTGTTTCTATTTGTTCTCTTTTTAATTGTGAATTTATTCGAAAATTTCTTTGCAATCTTTTTGCTACATCTCTCTTTTTGGAGTGCTCTCAAGTGCTCGTGTCCTTTATCCGTTTTCTGTCTCAGTATTGACTACTATCCACCATTAGATTTTAGCTCTGCTTCTGTCATTTTTTTCATTGAATTTTGAAACAGCTTTCCATGGAGAAGAGTTGTCATATTAAATATTGTTTTAGTATATTATTCATTACAGGGCATACATGAAAAAGTATACCCTTACAGTGTACATATGAAAAAGGATACCCTTATAGTGCATTTTGGTTATTTTGAAAAACACACCCTTAGGGTCCGCACATTCCCGTCGGTCGTTTTACCTGGCTGCCCCCCCCCCCCCGGGAATTTTCGATTTGTGACATCATTCACTCCAAATGGCTCAAATAGCTCTCTATGATAATATAGAGTATAGTTCGATAGTGCCCTATTTTGTCGAGATTTGTTGCCTCTCGAGTGACTTAGGGTAAGTCTCAAAAGCTTAACAGTTTACCCTAAGTTTTTGCGCCCAATAGCAGCCAGATTCAGAGATCCACTTAGGGTTCTAAAGTACCACTATACCTTAAAGTTTATGAATCAGGCTGTGATCTAATTAAATATCACTCCTAAAATCTATAAGAACTTTTCCTATTAGGTTGAACGGGGAGAAAGCATAATTCAAGATCTGGGACCAATTTACCTGAAACGCATCCCTCCCCAGACTGAAGGGATCTGTTTTCCAAGCATAGTATTTCTTTAGTTGTTTCGACACCCTTGAAGCAAAAAGATCTATCTCTGGGTTTCCTAATATCTGACAAAGTTGTTGAAATACCAGCCTGTTTAGTTTCCACTCGCTGCAATCCCTTACATTTCTGGACTTGAAGTCAGCCTCAGTTCAGTATCCTTGGGAGGTGCTCTGCAGTAACAATGATCCCCTGAGAAATTAGGTAATTCCGGATTTGTTTACTTATCCTTACAAGTTCCTGGTTGTTTGTCCCTGCCACTTTCACCAGGTAGGAGAGAGCTGTGATCTTTTTTATCAAGTGTATAGTATACGAGAAAAGAAAAAAAAGAAATTTCGAAAAATAACCATATAAGTTACACTTTTACTTAACCCTTCATAGGACCAAGACTCAAATATGTAAACAGAGCTTATTTCTAGTAGCGGGATTATTAAGCGTTAAAGGAAGAGCTCGGGTGAGGTAGGGCGTGTCTAGATTTTTAAAATTTGCAAATCCCGAATCTGCGATCAATAGGGAGGGAGCTGAAAGATCTTCCTTGCGAAAACAAATTGTAAAGTGTATTTCGAGAGACTTTTATGAAATTTGGAGAATCTTTAAATTATTTTTTAGCGCAACTGCATTTTTGAAAAATTGAAACACTTCTATATTATGTATTGTATGTTAGTTTTCTCAGTTATTTTCTTTTTCGTTCTTTCCCGTGCGGACGGACTTTAGGTGTCGAACCGGGTTCTGGGCCTACTTTTTTCTTTCTTTGTATTTGTGTGCGAGTATTTATTTATTTTTCTATGTTTGTCAGTTTGTTTGGACTGCGGGTCGGTTCATGGTTATGAAATCTGGGGGAGGCTGAGTGTTGGACGTCCT